>NC_090653.1:65934755-66064755 GCF_040937935.1 Hyperolius riggenbachi
GAGGGGGGGGGGTGTCTGATCGCCGCCGGCTATCTGCGTGTAGCGGGGCGCTCCTCAAAGCCCCCCTCCGCAGCGATTTCCGCCCTCCCTCTCTTTCCCTTCCTCCCATGGGCGGCACAGGACGGCAATCCGTCCTGCACCGCCTTTGATAGGCTTCAGCCTATCAGATGCCGGCGATCCCCGGCCAGAGGCCAGGGATCGCCGATCTCTTTTACAGCGCTGCTGAGCAGCAGTGCCATATGATGTAAACCCAGGGGATTTCTTCCCCGCGTGTTTACATTTAGCCTGCGAGCCGTGATCGGAGGCTGGCAGGCTGTTCACGGGGACACCCTCCATGAACTGACATGGAAAGGCCGCTCGAACAAGCGTCCGTTTCCATGTAAAACCACTTACGACCTGCCGCCGCCTATCGACGTTAGGCGGTCATTAAGTGGTGCATCCTTTTCCATTGCTATGCTGTGATAGAGATGCAAATTTGGAACAATCGCACTGCACCACAGTTGAAAAGTCACACGTGTTGTACTCATGTGACCCCCCCCCCCACCACCACCAAAAAAAAAAAAAAAAAAAAAAAAACCCGCCCCCGAAAAACGCAACTTCTCGCAACCCTCCAAGTCGCAGGGTAACGCACTGCAACTTGTGTGTTGCTTTTGCGGTGCCCGGCGCACTTCCCTTGTGTCGAACCACAAGCACTGAGTCATGCGTCAGCCTTTAATGGCCAAGAAGATGAGCTGCGGCAGCTGAGTGTACCATGACACGACATGGAAAGTAACAAGGGCTTGAGTAGGGGGTGGTAATAGAAGAGAGGATAACCACCAAAGCTCAAGTTTAGTTTGTCTATTCTACAATCACAATGTGCTATATGAATTTCCTGTGCGTCTATACTTTATACAGAGCGCAAACACGAAAAGCAGCAGGACCGTCATTTGCGATCAGGCAAAAATCACATTGTTTATGTATTGCACAATGGTCACAATTAGGCTACCAATCTTTAAATTATTATTTTGTATAGTACAAATGTTATTGAACTGCAAGATCACTTGATCACTGCCTTAAGGCGTGTAATCAAAATACAGTAACTAAGAACAAAACTAAAAATAAAAGTTAACCTGTACAGAGGCTTGGTTCACACTATTTCAAAACGGTAAGGTTAAGGTGAGACAGCGTGAATGTCCATAGGAAACCATTCTCCAATCACAGCAACATCTACAGCTGGAAGTATTCTAATTGGCCTAATTGTCTGGTGTATTATTATTTCAACCAATCTAGCAGTTTGAGAGTGTGCTGTCCACGTAATCAGGTTAGTGGAATTTCCCTATGGAGTTTAAAGAGACACTGAAGCGAAAAAAAAATGATGATATGATTTGTATGTGTAGTGCAGCTAAGAAATAAAACATTAAGATCAGATACATCAGGCTAATTGTTTCCAGTACAGGGAGAGTTAAGAAACTCTAGTTATCTCTATGCAAAAAAGCCATTAATCTCTACGACTTTCAAAGTCGTGGAGAGGGCGGTTATCTGACTTTTATTATCTCAACTGTAAGTGAACTGTTTACTTTTCCTCTGCCAGAGGAGAGGTCATTAGTTCACAGACTGCTCTGAAAGACTCATTTTGAATGCTGAGTGTTGTGTAATCTGCACATATTATAGAACGATGCAATGTTAGAAAAACACTGTATACCTGAAAATAAAAATATGAGGATATTTTCTTTGCTGCTAATCTTCTAGTAATTATTCATAGTACACAACCAATTCATTATATCATTTTTTTTTTCGCTTCAGTGTCTCTTTAAAGCAGTAGGATCAGCCATACTATGCCAGGGAAAAACACATATATAAGTAGATAAATACTTGATCTACTTACATAGCACATGTATCATACTGTCCACGTTTTGATTTCAGTGAATGTTATATAGTAAATGACGAGAATTCTGTTCCTGGTGGGGGCCATGTCTTTTGCCCACAATTAAGGCTAACTCGTGATGTCATTTCTGCCCTTTACTTTTTTTCTTGTCTCCTCCAATCGCTGAGTCACCTCAGCCTTGCTTGTAAACACAAGTGAGTAGGGGATTAGGTTTCAGATAAGCAGCTGGCAGGGAAATAAAGGAAAGAGGAGGAATACATTATAGATAAAAAGAACCCCCAGCATGCAATTATTTGGCACCGACTACTAAAGGGCCAGTGCTCCTTAAGTATGTGCTAACTCCAAATCATAACCGCAGAAAAAGTTTTGAGAGTTTTGAATGCAGGATTAGCATCTTTATCACTTAATACACTCAGACCAGTTGCTGTTGAAATTTGATTTTTATGGTGACGATACTGCTCTAATGCTGGCTCACCTCAACTATACTGACACCAAAATGCTGCATTTACCGGAGCAATGGAAAAATCTAACAAAAAAAAATAAAAAAAAAAAAAAATTTGCAAAACAGATGGGAAATGTATCCTATTAATAGCATGCATTTACACTGTCAAGAGGACTACAAATGCAATTTTCCAACCCGCTGCATGTAAAAGACTAAAGTGGTAATTTGTGCCTGACTTGGCCAGACTGCCAGTGACAGGTCATCCAAACTGGGCTGGACTAACTTGAATAAAGAGGAGAGGAAGAGTAGCAAATGCTCACCTGCTGCTCCTGGGGAATACAAAACCAGCCAAAATACTTGTTCCTAGTCAACTGTTTTAGTCTCCAGTGTTCTGAGAAGTATACTTGTACAGACATGAGACCGCAGGAAGGAATATTCCCAAATATTTTCTACAGGGCTTATGATCAAATTACCATTTTACGTAAAAGATACCCTAAGGCAGAAAAAAAAAGGAAAGTTTAATTTACTACTTACCTGCAGACCTTCTGTGCCTTCGCTGTCATTCTGCAACCCGCCAATCAGCTACAGTACCCATCTGAAAGCTGGCCAGTCACAGGCTACTGCTCCTCCAGATCGCACTTCCATGACCATTCCGCACAGTAGAATTTTTTACATACTGTGCAAGCACACAATGCTCCAGTGTAGGATCAAGAGGCGCACCTGCCCAGGCTACGCATCCAGCTGAAAGAGGGGCACTGCGGCTGACCACAGGATCATGGAATCACAGCAAAGGCCCAGAGGGGCGGCAGGGTTCTGTGAGAAGCGCAAAGTAAGGCCATCTGCTCATTTTTTGTTTAGGATCTCCTTAAAAGGAACCCAAGGTGTGAGACCTATGGAAGCTGCCATATTTATTTTGTTTTAAATAATACCAGCTGCCTGGCAGCCCTGCTGATCTTCTGGTCAATCACACACCTGAAACATGCATGCAGCTAATCTAGTCAGATGTGTAATAGACATCTGATCTGCATGCTCATTCAGGGTCTATGGCCTAAAGTATTAGATGCAAAAGATCAGCAGGGCAGCCAGGCATTGTGCAGTATTTAAAAGTAAATAAACATGACAGCCTCCATATCCCTCTCACCTCGGGTTCCCTTTAATGGCCACAGAGAATTTAAGGCAGCACGGGTGTTGCTTCTGCTATCTATTCCTTCCAAAAACAAAATAAGCAGGAACTCAGCACAAGCTGATGCGTTGCCGAGTAAAGGATCTGAGGGCATATTTGTGGTCAGAAAGCATTGGATCAGAGAGCATATAGCCTTTTTGCTGTAGTCAGCCTAGTATTGTACGGAAGGTGTGAAGGCAGACAAGGCTATGTTATTAGTTTCTTGCTATTGTTGCTGGAAATCAGGAAGTGTCCCTGGAAAAGGGGATCGCTGGCACAGTGTGCCCCCCTCCGGCAGTGGTCATGCCCATCCCCCCCCCCCGCCTCCCCTTACCTTCAGCTTGGCCAGCACGTCGCCGCACTTGCTCAGGTTGGGGCTCTTCTTATTCCACTCCGCTTTCAGCTGCTCGTACATGGCGGCTACCTGTCTGAGCCCCGCTCCGTCCGGCCCGCTCCCCGCCATCTCTACAATGAATCGGCAACTGCGAGGCAACACATGCCGCAACGTACGTCACGCCGTCGCTGTACACGTCAATGCGCAACGCCGTGCCAGTGTGATACGGCCATTTTGGAAAAGGGCGGCTAAGATTTGGCCATGCTTAGCCTCGGTAGTATGAAATTGAGTGCGCCGACCGCCATGTTTACTAAGGGCAACATCTACTGATGATTGAGGGTGCTTTCAAAGCACACAGTGCTTTCTTTCTTGTCTTTGCCTCTGTGCATTGTCTGCTACACAGAAGCGTGAGCCCGTCTCTTTGAAGAAGGGGATTGTACTTTTTGGTGTTGCCTTAATTAATATGGCTGCCAAGTGTAACACAGCCGGTATGACGTCGGATCCTGCCTTCTGATAGGCTGGTGACAGCATGTGGTGGTGGGGAGGAGCTCCAGGTTACCTGGCGTTCGGAGCAGTGCTTTTCAGCGCTGCTATATTTGGGCGCAGCCGGCGCCTCCATAGACTTCAATAGGAATCATTCCTATTGAAGCGCTCAGTGAGTAACATCGGCTCCGTCAGAAGACAGAGCCGAAGTTGCTTAAAAACATAATAATTCGGCCTCCAGCAATCGCTGGAAGCCGAATTATTTCATTCCCCCACTATCCATGTCGGCCTGGAGGGGGAATAGTAATTAAATCGGCCCGGACTTGTGCAGAAGCAGGATCAGCTATATACCGCTGTATCCTGCGCCCAAGTCTCCCGGCGCCGATTTCAAATGTACGCACGAATTTGAGGTGTTTCATATGTAACATTTTTTTCTTACGTAAAAATTAGACAATTAGGACTCTTTCACACCAGAGCCCGTTTTCTGCGGTGTAACGCAAAGTCAAAACTTTGTGTTAACCAAGGTAAAATGAAAGTCCATAGACTTTCATTTTACCTTTCACACCTCACGCTGCGTTTCGGGTTTAACGCACCCGGGAGCTTTTAATCGTCAGGAGCCGGCGGTTTCCCGTCGGGTGATTTAAAGGGAAGGTTCAGGGAGGGTGGGTAAAAAATAAAAATCAATTTCCACTTACATGGGGCTTCCTCCAGCCCGTGGCAGGCAGGAGGTGCCCTCGCCGCCGCTCCGCAGGCTCCCGGTGGTCTCCGGTGGCCGACCCGACCTGGCCAGGCCGGCTGCCAGGTCGGGCTCTTCTGCGCTCCAAGGCCCGGAACTTCTGCGTCCCACGCCGGCGCTCTGACGTCATCGGACGTCCTCCGGGCTCTACTGCGCAGGCGCAGAACTACTGCGCATGCGCAGTAGAGCCCGGAGGACTTCCGATGACGTCAGCACGCCGGCGTGGGATGCAGAAGTTCCGGGCCTTGGAGCGCAGAAGAGCCCGACCTGGCAGCCGGCCTGGCCAGGTCGGGTCGGCCACCGAAGACCACCGGGAGCCTGCGGAGCGGCGTCGAGGGCACCTCCTGCCTGCCACGGGCTGGAGGAAGCCCCAGGTAAGTGGAAATTGATTTTTATTTTTTACCCACCCTCCCTGAACCTTTCCTTTAATAGCTACTGCCGCTGATTTTGTGGCACCCCAACGACACGCCGCATGCCATTCAACGTGTGCAGGAAAATGACTCTTAATTCTGATTTTTTTTAGATTATCCAATTTTTGATTCCGATTAAAAAAAAAGTACTGCATGCAATACTTTTCTTAATCGGAATCAAAAATCGTATAAAAAAAAATCTTAATCGCATGTAGCATGCAAGACGCCTAAATGTAAAAAGTATGCTTCCCTGTACTGTTAATGCGAGTATTGGGATACCACACTCCGTCAGTCCCCACCGCAACAGCAGCACTGTGAACGTTGCATTGCAATGCAACATTCTGTGCTACAATATGGTCATTATGACACATTGCAATGGCCCACTGTGAATCTATGTAACCTGTACTAGTTCAATTAAAAATAAACATACCCTCTATGGGTGGACAAAGAAAAAAAAAACAAAAAAAAAATATTGTGATTACATAGGTGTTTTTCATGTTCGTGGCACATCGGTTGAGCACCGGCCCAGAGCAATGTTCTCTCCATTCACCCATCCCAGTGCTTGACTTGCACCTGTCGGCCCTTCTCCCCCCCCCCCCCCTGCATAGTGAAAGAACATGTTGCTAACCTTCAGGCTAGCAACACATTTGTACAGTGTTGTCCCCCTGCAATGTCACCTGAGAGATCAAGGCCCAATTATTGCCAGGCGATGTGCTCCGTACAGGTGTCTGAGGATTAAGGGGTTCTGTTGACCTTTTAAAAAACAAAAACTGCCACTTACCTGGGGCTTCTATCGGCCTCCTGCAGCTGGAATGTCCCGCGCCCTGCTCTTGTTCCCCGCCGCCGGTCCCGGTGTAATTATTTGTCTAACTAGACGGATAGAAGTGCGGCTGCACAACCGTGGCTGAGCACCTGCTTGCTCCCACACGTGTCAGCGGGAGCTTACAGCGCAGGCGCAGTACAGGAAAACTTCATACTGCGCAGTAAGCTCTCGGTGACGTGTGCAGGAGCAAGCAGGTGCGCGGCCACGGTCGCGCAGCCGCACTTCTATCCGTCTAGGTCGAAGTGCATGACAGGTTTTTACTTTATACTAGAGGCACTATTTATTGCGGGCTGGAACCCACTAGTACTTTTATGAGCGTCTAGGAATCGCTTTAAATCGCTAGCGATTTTCATAAATGCTTTGCCAATGTAAATAAATGTAACAAATTCCACAGTAGTGATTGCGATTAGCAAAATCGCAATCGCAGGACATGCAGCATTTTGGGAACTTTTGCACTTCAATGTAAAGTATTGAAACGCTGGCAAATCGCTCATGAATTGCTTCACATAGTGATTTGTGTGTGATTTTAAATTACTGCAAACTGTAAAAAAATTATAATAATTTGAAAGGACCAATCAGAATTAAAATCGCAAATCACTATCACTATCACAATCGCTGGCAAAAAAGTACACTTTTTAAATTTGCTGCCAAAATCGCCATAAAACGCTCAATAAATTGCTTGTTAATCGCTCATTAAAAGCGATTGTGATAGCGCTATGCGATTTGTAGTGGGTTCCCAGGCCTAAATGTGGAATTTACGTTGAGGATCCTCTTTGAAACTAACGTCTCTCATTCAATGCCGAACACTAAACTCCCCTCTTCAGATGTCTATCAGCTGGCCAGATCAGCTTTTTGTGCAGAATCTGCGGTCAATGGTCTAGCTCTTCCCTGTACTTCTTCTTTTGGCATCCTGACAGCCCCCCAATCTTATATATAGAAAATAATGGGAGACTTTGTATCATAAATGTATTCTAAGGGCTGGGGCACACCAAGAGCAGTTCTGAGCGTTTTTTTTAATGCTTGCGGGCTGAAAACTGCTTGGCTAATGTATTGCAATGGGATAGTGCACACCAGTTCGTTTTTCTCCCAACTCGGGTCCTGGCGCATTCTTGCAGATTTCTAAGGCGATTGTGCCTCAATTTTAAGTATAGGAAAGTGGAAAACCACTCTGAAAAACGCTAGATCAGAGCGGTTTTCCAAGCGTTTTTGTTACAGAAGCTGTTCAGTTACAGCTTTACTGTAACAAAATATACGATCTGCTAAAAAACGCTAGGCGTGTTTAGAAAATCTCTCTAAACATGCCTAAAATCGCTCTGAAAAACATCTTCAAAAAACGCTTGCGTTTGCAGTTCTGCTAGCGTTTTTTTGTGTGCACTGGCCCTTGGTGCTGCACTTACACAAGTATTTGCCAAAATACTTTACAAGGATATCAAAAAGACAAACAGAGCTCTGGAAACCTTGGTTTATCATTAACCACTTGAGGACCGCAGTGTTAAACCCCCATAAAGACCAGCCCATTTTTTGCTTAATTGGCCACTGCAGCTTTAAAGGCTAGCTTCAGGGCTACACAACTCAGCACACAAGTGATTCCTCCCCCTCCTTTTCTCCCCATCAACCGAGCTTCCCGCCACACAGAGGTGCCAAGCTTTGATTGGACCCCCAGCTGTGTGATACTCCTGTTGTATATTGCCTGAAGAAGCGGGATAGTGCCGGCGAAACGCGTTGCCAATTGTTCTAGGAGTATGTGAATAAATGTTTTTCTACTGAAATCGACAGCTTTGTGTCTGTTTTGGGTTGGCTGGTCCACCACCGCCTCCCAAACATTTTAAACGTTTTTAGTGAATTTTTATCTTTCTGGCGCCTCTGTACATCTCTACAAATCCTGTTGGTGGGGTTTGATCAAACTACACCCCCACCTGTGTTTATTATATATATATATATATATATATATATATATATATATATATGTTGTTTTTTTTTGGTATTACAGTTAAGTATTTATTTCTTTATTTTTTTTACCTAACCTCCTCCCTCCCTCCCCCCCAGCCAGCTAATCACAGCAATCGGCTGTTATAGGCTTCAGCCTATGAGAGCCGATCGCTCTCCTGTGTCCCAGGGGACAGCCGTGTCTCACGGCTGTACCCAGTACAGGGCTTCCTTTAGCCTCATGAGCAGCACCGAGTCCCTCGCTGTCCTCTTAGGGCCCTCCATTCAGCCACTACGACTCTCAGTAATCCGGGCAGTCTTGGGCTTTTGCGCATGTGCGACTGGGCCATGTGCGCACCCCTCGCCGCGCCCTGACCTCTGGAGCAGTCTGCGCCTGCGCAGTAGTACTGTGCAGGCACAGAACACACCACGGGTAGGGAGCACGGTGGGGTGCACGCCGCATGTGTAGAAGCCCTCGACTGCGACTGGCGGCGACTGACTGGGAGTCGTACCGCCAGAACGGAGGGGCCGAAGAGCACGGCAAGGGACTCAGTGCTGCTCATGGGGCTAAAGAAAGCCCCGTGTAAGTATAAATTAGCGATAGTGAACCATCTCAGGAACACTTTAAGAATATGAAGAATACATATATCTTACCAAATCTATGTAGTAGAAGGATAAACTAAACATCATATTACAAAGATATAGTAAGATTGTACAAAAAAGACTGCATCATTAGTAGGTGGGCAAAAATTACTGCATGCAGCACGATTGCGATCCGCAGAAATTGCAAATGTGCCCCAATCGCCGCAGTGTGAATAATCACATAGGATTACATGTGCTGTAACTGATGCTTTGCTGATCGCTGGTGATCAGAAAAGCGTAAAACTTAAGGCTCGTACACACGTCTGACTGAAGCCAACGACGGGTCCGACGGCACCTCCCGCTGGGCGGGTTTTCAGCAGACAGTACAGCGTGTGTATAGTCTATCGGCGGACTGATAAGGCTGTTTCTGAACGATCGTTCAGAAACAGCCTTATCAGTTAGCCGACAGACTGTGCACACGCTGTACTGTCTTCTGAAAACCCGACCAGCGGGAGGTGCCGACGGACCCATCGTTGGTTTCAGTCAGACTTGTGTACGAGCCTTAAGGCTAAAAGCGCCCGAGTGTGAATGAGGCCTTAAAGAAACCAGAGAAGGGTGATTCCAAATAAAATATGCATACCTGGGGCTTCTTCCAGCCCCCTCAGGCCTGATCGCTCCCACAGCGTTCTCTTCTTCCTCTCCATTCTCCCGCAATTGGCCTTAGAAAGTCCTCCGGTCCGGGGCACGCGCTTTCACTGTGTTCACGTTGCCGGGAGCGTTCTGCGTCTGCACCGTACTACTGCACAGGTACAGAACAGTCCTGGCAATGGGAGCAAGACAGGGGAGCGCACCCGGGCAGACTGTGCATTTGCTGACTGGCCCCAACTGACTGATTTTTCGAGGCCAGTTGTGGGCAAACAGAGAGGGAGAAGAGGACACCATGGGACGGATCAGGCTGGAGGAAGCGCCATTTATGTATATTTTATTGGCAATTGCCCGTCTCTACTACACTTTAAAGGACACCCGAGGCAACAATAAACGAATGAAATAAATGATTGTATCTATCTTCCTTCTCCTAAAAATGACTTTTTAAGATATTCCACATGTTTAAATCTACTTTTTAAGTTTTAACTGTTTTATTGTTTTTGCTCAATGACACATTCATTGAAGTATGCCAGAGATAAAATGTATGAACTATTGACCCTTTTTATCTCTTTCCTGCTCTCAGAAGCCATTTTATGTTGTAATTTCTTATCAATGATGGTCACACTGTAGTCTGACCCAGTCCTGACTCAGATAGGAACTGTCACTTACATACCTGATGTTTAACTCTTTCAAGCAGATAAAATAAAAAGGAACACAGCATAGTTATTTGTGTGCGAGGCACTGTACATACCATGTCTATCTCTTCATGTCACATGTCACCTCGGGTATCCTTTAAAGGGAACCTGAGATGGAGGATTAACATTAAAATATCCATACCTGGGGCTTCCTTCAGCATGATCGCTTCCACGGCGTCCTCTTCTCCGTTCACCCACAATTGGCCCTGGAAAGTCCTCTGGTCCAGAGCCAACTGCGCATGCGCCGTCCCGCCGTGCGCTCCTGCCGTGTTCATGTCACCTGGAGCGTTCTGTGCCTGCGCAGACTGACAGATTTTCCAGGGCTAGTTGTAGGCAAACTGAGAGGGAGAAGAGGACGCCATGGGAGCGATCAGGCCGGAGGATGCCCCAGATATGTATATTTTATAGGTAATTGCCCATCTCAGGTACACTTTAAAGAGGAACTCCAGTGAAAATAATGTAATAAAAAAGTGCTTCATTTTTACAATAATTATGTATAAATGATTTAGTCAGTGTTTGCCCATTGTAAAATCTTTTACATCCCTGATTTACATTCTGACAGTTATTACATGGTGACATTTTTACTGCTGGCAGGTGATGTAGCTGCTGCATGCTTTTTTTGGCAGTTGGAAACAGCTGTAAACAGCTATTTCCCACAATGCAGCAAGGTTCACAGACAGGAAACTGCCAGGAGTACCACGGTCCTCAGAGTTTCTTGTGGGAGGGGTTTCACTACAATATCAGTCATACAGCGCCCCCTGATGGTCTGTTTGTGAAAAGGAATAGATTTCTCATGTAACAGGGAGTATCAGCTACTGATTGGGATAAAGTAAAATTCTTGGTCGGAGTTTCTCTTTAAGGCAATACATTGCAGTGGCCTAGCATGGCCTAGCAATAGAGGATGCAGAGATTGCAACCGCATCGGGGCCTCGAGGGGCCCTCCCTCAAGGGCAGTATTAGCTCTCTATTGGTCCTGTGCTGGTAATAATCACTTCTATAGATGCTTTGAATAGTAGTAATCATTAACAAACTGTTCCCCATCCCCTTCTTACACCTCTAATACTGTGGCGATGCTTGTCAGGTTTTGATGCACCATAGCAATTGTTATGTATAGAGTGCTTGGGAGGGGTCCCATGTAAAACTTGCACTGCGGCCCAAAGCTCTTTAGCTAAGGCTATGCCACTGAATACATGCATCATTCCGTTAGAAAACTTTATACCATAGCATCAGTACTCACGAGCAATACTGAAAAAAACTCTACAAGGGGGCTGCAGAACAGCCTTGAACTCAAAGCCAGAGTTGTGTATTTTATTCTCTGTACAGCAGGAGTATCCTAACTACATCCTTCAGGCAAAATTACCATTAAAAAAGGGGGGGGGGGGGGGGAGCCTGTATAGTCATCGGAAACTTCAGCCTTCACAGTCCAGTCCCTCCCATCACCAGTTCTGATCCTATTGGGTATTCCGACTAATTATAGGTGGAAACTCTGCCTTGTTTGGCTGGGTGGGGATACACAATAAGGGCTGGTGCACACCGAGCGGCTTTTTCAGCGTTTCTGCAGCCGCGGATACGCTTGGTCAATGTATCTCAATAGGGTGGTTCACACCAGAGCAGGAGGCGTTTTGCAGAAACGCATACTCCCAGGGTGAGGCATTTTTTGGATTGCGGATGCGTTTCTGCCTCAAAGTATAGGAAAAACGCAAACCGCTCTGAAAAAACGGCAGTTCAGAGCGGTTTTGCCGGCGTTTTTGTTACAGAAGCTGTTCAGTAACAGCTCTACTGTAACAATATATGAAATCTACTACACCAAAACCGGGAGACAAAACCGCAAAACGCTAGCTGAAACGCTACAGAAAAATAAGAAAAAGCGTTTCAAAATCTGCTAGCATTTTGCGGATCTGCTAGCGGGTTTTGGCGTGCACCAGGCCTAATTGTGTGTATTGTTGGAAATAGGCTGTTTGATATTTGCTGGACATTGCTATGTGCCTGTCAGCATTGTGTGGATATCTAGGCAGTAGCGTTGCGGAAAACACACATAATGCAAGTCAAAGGGCCGCATGAAAAAACGCATATACTTGCGTTCTGCAATGTGCGTTTTTAAAAACGCTGGTTTTGTTGCATATTTTTCAAAAACGCATCAAAAATGCACATAATGAAAGTCAATGGTGACACAGAGGTATTGCGTTGTAGTGCGTTTTTTATGCATTTTGCATTCGTTTTTATCTGCGTTAAAAAAAAAAAACAAGTTTGATGATGTACTACTGCTTCCTGTTGACTTCCTAGTGATTTGCATAAAGCGCATAAACGCATACAAAATGCATATGTGATTTATATATGCGAACTGCAAACGCATTAAAACGCAAGCAAAATGCAAGAAAACCACATGTGCGGGAAAAAAACGCAAATGGACAGAAAACGCATGTACTAACAACGCACAAACTCATATGCAGAAAATGCTACGTTTCCCGCACTGCCTAGCGTGTTCCCAGCCTGAATATAGATTTGTTTTCCATCGCTTAGAAATCGCTCCTAGTGGGTTTCTGGCCTAAGCGCTTTCAAAATCACCCCATAAATCACCAGCACTTGCGATAGCGCTGGCGATTTATAATCTGAACAAGGCCTAAGGGCTCATTTCCACGGGCAGTTGAACTGTGTGCTCAGCAAGCAGTTACCAGGCAGCAGTGAGCAGTTACCAGGCAGCAGCAGCAAGCAGTTGTGAGGCCAGAAACCCACTAGGAGCAATTTCTAATCGCTAGGTTCTTGCTAATGCAATGCTATGGGGTATTTTTATAAAATCACATCACTCAAGTGGGATCACACTCATAGCATTACATCAGCAAGAGTTTTCAAACCGCTCAGGCCCCGTTTCCACTATCGCGAATCCGCATGCGTCTTGCGTATGCGGATTCGCATAGACAATATAAGTGAATGGGCCTGTTTCCACTTATGCGTCTGTGGGAGCGTTTTATTGTGCAGAGAAAATCTGCACGGAACACCCTGCAGAATTCACATGCGTGTGGAATGCAGGCGAATCGCACACAATGTATTTAATAGGGAAATCGCGTGCGTTTTCCCCATGCGTTTTTTGCCGCTAATTCGCATGCGAATTCGCATAGGTACCAATGTAAATTCACACAGGCAGTGACATGGTTAAAATCGCATATACCCTCACCTATGCGAATTCGCATGCGAATTCGCGGCAAAAAACGCATGCGGAATCGCATCCGCATGCGATTTCATAAGCGGTGGAATCCGGGCGATTCCGCACCGCAATAGTGGAAACGAGCCCTCAAAAAAAATCGCTCCTAGTGGGTTTCTAGGAGCAATTTTTAGTTGCTAGGTTCTAGCTAATGCAATGCTGTGGGGGATTTTTATAAAATCTCATCACTCAAGTGGGATCACACCCATAGCATTACATTAGCAAGAGCTTTAAAATAGCTCAAAAACTCGCTCCTAGTGTTGGTTTCTGGCCTGAGAGTTGGAGAGGCATTTCACTGTATCAATTGCCCATGAAAAAGGGGCCTGAGGGCTTGTTCGCATCTAGGGCGTTTTTGGCATTGTTTCAAGCGCAGGCGATTTTCAAAATCGCCCTAAAACCGCTTGTGCAATAGTGGGTCCCAGGCCTTATGCTACGTACACACATGCGACAACGATCGTTCGTTAAGAACGACGAACGAACTTTTAATTGATGAAAGAACGACCTAAGTAAAGGTAGTTTTAAAAGGTGTGTAACGATCTGATCGTTAGAACGAACGTTACATCACAGAAAGCAACTATTGCGCCTGCGCATAAAAATGAGAAGTTCCATGGAGAAATAGTGAAATGCGCATGTCAAGCCTAGTACGAACGATCGTTTCCAACGATGTACTACTTTTGCAAACGATCGTCGTTGGTTAAAATCCGCCGAGACAGAACTTTCTTTTGTAGCGATTTGGCTCGTTCGTCGTTTGCCTTAATAGTCGGTGGTTCGTTTTTTGTAACGATCGTCGTTGGTAAAGATCGGGGAACGATCGTTACAAACGACTATAGTCGCATGTGTGTACGCACCTTTAGATGTAATGAAGGAGAGATATTAGCTGAGGTACTTTGGTCTCTGCCATCTCCTATACTTGCCTCTTGATTGGGAAACAGATCTCACCTGAGACTCTGGAGAATGGTTTAGGCTTGAAGGAAAGTAGAGTCTGCCTCATAATTAAGGAGAAGTGAAAACTATAGAGAGGTGAGGAAGCCTAATTTACTAATAATCAGGAGCCTTTTGCTTTAGCAAAGCATCTATATGTAAAATTGCACTGAGGGCTGGTTTACACTGTGAGCGATTGCGCTCAGTTTGCCGATCCACAAAGCACTAGAGCCCTGTCACCCTATGAGGGTGTTCTCACAGCACTGTTCTGATTTGCTCTAAACATAGCAAATTGCGGTACTTATCCGTTAGCCGGGCGCATCCGGCAGGTGGCGCTGTTGTAGCGAATTTCATTCATGCTTAGTTAACGTTGTGCTGTGTGAATGGAAGCGCCGCAGGTGGCGCTAATTACATTGATACGGCACATAACAATAACAGTGTTAATGGGAACTAATATGTATTTCAAGTGGCCGGAACTGTTACTTAATGCAATTAAAATGAAGGCGGCGGCAATTTAACAGATGAAGCCGCCGCCTTCGTCTGTTCTTCGTCTTCTTCTCCCACTTTGCCCTCCTCTGGCTTCTATACAATGCTGGCAGCCTGCGGGGACATGCGTCTCCCCCCAGAGTCGTTCGTCGCGGAAGGGAATCCTGTTTGTTTTCTTGCGACGAACGACTCTGGGGGGAGACGCATGTCCCCCCAGCTGCCAGCATTGTATAAAAGCCAGAGGAGGGCAAAGGGGGAGAAGAAGACGAAGAACAGACGAAGGCGGCGGCTTCATCTGTTACATTGCCGCCGCCTTCATTTTAATTGCATTAACCACCCTGGCGTTCTGATTAAATCGCCAGGGTGGCTGCGGGAGGGTTTTTTTTAAATTAAAAAAAAAACTATTTCATGCAGCCAACTGAAAGTTGGCTGCATGAAAGCCCACTAGAGGGCGCTCCGGAGGCAAGGAATAACACGGAAGGCCGCAATGAGCGGCCCTCCGTGTTTCGCTTCCCTCGTCGCCATGGCGACGAGCGGAGTGACGTCATGGACGTCAGCCGACGTCCTGACGTCAGCCGCCTCCGATCCAGCCCTTAGCGCTGGCCGGAACTGTTTGTTCCGGCTACGCTGGGCTCGGGCGGCTGGGGGGACCCTCTTTCGCCGCTGCACGCGGCGGATCGCCGCGCTGCAGCGGCGATCAGGCAGCACACGCGGCTGGCAAAGTGCCGGCTGCGTGTGCTGCTTTTTATTTGGTGGAAATCGGCCCAGCAGGGCCTGAGCGGCAGCCTCTGGCGGTGTAGGACGAGCTGAGCTCGTCCAGACCGCTCAGCAGGTTAAGTAACAGTTCCGGCCACTTGAAATACATATTAGTTCCCATTAACACTGTTATTGTTATGTGCCGTATCAATGTAATTAGCGCCACCTGCGGCGCTTCCATTCACACAGCACTACGTTAACTAAGCATGAATGAAATTCGCTACAACAGCGCCACCTGCCGGATGCGCCCGGCTAACGGATAAGTACCCAAATTGCAATCACAATCGGCCTAGGAATGGCTGCACACAGCACTGGCGTGATTTAAAAGCGCTGGAGCGCTTTTTAGTGGGTTCCAGCCCTTTCAGTGCGTATGCAGCCTGGACTTGGTTTAGGGCTCATACATGTGGATGTACCGCAGCCCAGGAACCCATCAGCTGCCTCTGGGTACAATAGTGATTCGGGACTGTTCCTGGTAGTACAAACTGCTGTTCATTCTTGGTGCCTATTTGCTGTTGCTGCAACTGGCAATCTTATTCTGTTGCATGAAGGAAGTATCCCATAGGCTTTGACACGGCTCAATTGTTATAACAAAATTGAGTGTCGGCGCTACCTAAACACTGATCATACGTAGGTGTCGCATTCACGATTTCCTTGGCAGAGGATCAGCAGGACAGCCAGGCAATGTGCATTACAAGGAAATAAACATGTCAGCCTCCATATCCCTCTAACTTGGGTTCCCTAAGCCATTCCTTAGCTTAAAGGGTTCTGTGGAGTCCTTCATTAAACATAAACAGACACTTACCTGGGGCTGCTATCAGCCCTCCTGTAGCTGTAATATCCTGCGCCATCCTCCTCTGAACACTCGTTCCCCACCGCCGGTCCCGGTCTAATTATGCGTGTAAAGGTGTGTACCCACGCACGACAACAGCCAACGACGGGTCCGTCGTCACCTTCCACTGGGTGGGTTTTCAGCAGACTGTACAGCGTGTGTACAGTCTGTCGGCGGACTTATAAGGCTGTTTCTGAGCGATCCACCGGGTGGATCGTTCAGGAACAGCCTTATCAGTCCGCCGACAGACTGTACACACGCACTACAGTCTGCTGAAAACCTGCCCAGCGGGAGGTGCCGACGGATCCGTCGTTGGCTGCTGTCGTACGTGTGTACGCACCTTAATGCGTCTCCGCGGCCGCGTGCGCGTCTTCGGGAGCTTACTGTGCAGGCGCAGTACAAGAAAGCCTCGTACTGCGCCCGCGCAGTAATCTCCCAGAGGCGAGCGGGAGCGCTCATTATTCGTCTTGTTAGACGAATAATTGCCCGGTGCCGGCGTCGTGGAACGAGTGATCGGAGGAGGACGGTGTGGGACATGACAGCTACTGAGGCCTGATAGAAGCACCAGATAAGTGTCTGTTTACGTTTATTAAATGACTCCACAGAACCCCTTTAACCACCTGAGCGGTCTGGACGAGCTCAGCTCGTCCATCACCGCCGGAGGCTGCCGCTCAGGCCCTGCTGGGCCGATTTTCATCAAATAAAAAGCAGCACACGCAGCCGGCACTTTGCCAGCCGCGTGTGCTGCCTGATCGCCGCCGCAGCGCGGCGATCCGCCGCGTGCAGCGGCGAAAGAGGGTCCCCCCAGCCGCCTGAGCCCAGCGTAGCCGGAACAAAAAGTTCCGGCCAGCGCTAAGGGCTGGATCGGAGGCGGCTGACGTCAGGACGTCGGCTGACGTCCATGACGTCACTCCGCTCGTCGCCATGGCGACGAGGTAAGCGAAACACGGAAGGCTGCTCATTGCGGCCTTCCGTGTTACTTCTGGCCGCCGGAGGCGATCAGAAGAACGCATCCGGAGCGCCCTCTAGTGGGCTTTCATGCAGCGAACTTTCAGTTGGCTGCATGAAATAGTTTTTTTTTTTATTGAAAAAAAACCCTCCCGCAGCCGCCCTGGCGATCTTAATAGAACGCCAGGGTGGTTAAGCAAAGAATGACCCATTTGGCACACTCTGATTATGATATACAGGTTAAGGGGCCCATACACTGATCAATTTCAGCCACCGATCGACGGGCAAATCGACCGATTTGATCAAATCGGCTAGAAATCAATGCAGCAGGAACCATGATCGATCAGCCGATCGATCGATTTCCGGCCGATTTTGATTGATGTTCTTGAGCGATCCAGATGGAAAATCTTAGTCGATCGGCTGCTGGCAGCCGATCGATGGCCCATACAGTTGCATTGGATTGAAAGGTGCAATAATGCATTTCTATTGATTTTCAATAGATTTCATTGTGAAATCTATTGGAAATCTGTTCCTAGTGTGTGGTACACATCAGATAGATTCCTGTCAGATTCGACTTGAAAGGCATCTGACAGAAATCTATCTGATGGTCGAATCTGCTGCAAATCTATAAGTGTATGGTCAGCTTTAGTGAAGTGTGAATAAGATCTGGACACAGGTGAGCAGTGCAGGCGCCTAATTACAAGAAGACAGAAGGAAAACACGTTATAGGGTGCGTACACACATCCAAATTTGATTGCCCAATTTTACCACTTCCATGTAGTATAAAGCCCCATCTACACCATACAATTTCTTGTCTGATTCGATTTATTGATTCAATTCAATCCGACATGTCCGATCGGATTCAAATTGAATCGAATCCCGATCGGACATATCAGATTGAATCAAATTGAATCGGACAAAAAATTGTATGGTGTAGATGGGGCTTTAGGACCCATTCACACTTGCTGATCGCAAAACACTAGCGCTTTTGCTAGCGTTTTGCTATGGCGATTTTTTTTTTTTGCGTTGAATGCAAAAAAACACCATTCACACTTGGTGATTTTTTTTTTTAGCGATCGCGTTTAGCGCTTCTATAGCACTGAAACACGATAGCCGGGAAATCGCCTGAAAATGGTGCAGGCTATGCGTTTAGCGGTTTTGGGTGATTTGCAGCGATTAGCACAAATCGCCCAAGTAAGAACGGGCCCATAGGGTTTCATTGCACTATCGCTTTTAAAAAGCGATAGCGTTTAAGCGTTTCGCCAAAATAAAAGCAAAACGCTCAAATGTGAATGGGCCCTGAGAGTTTACGAACACAATCTGTTTATAGTACTCAAAATCTGTTGGCCCTCATACTGCATGGTAGTGGCAAAATTGTTCAAGCAATATTGGATGTGTGTACGCATCAACAGACTATTCAAACAGGGATCAGCACACACTACAGATAGTCATATCGGCAGAGGGTTGTCAGCTTAAATTATACAAACTGGGCTGACCTGCCAATATTTTAAAAAGAGGGTAAAATAAAAAAAAAAATCACTGATAGATTGATTTTGACGGAGGCAAAGTGCACACTTACGGAAAACGCTGTGTTTTTGCTGCTAATGGAAGTCTGTGGGTTGCAGGAAAAAAACACATATAAAAACGCATATGCGTTTTGTATGCGTGCGTTTTTTAAAAAACGCTGGTTTTGTTGCATAATAAGCAAAAACGTACATAATGAAAGTCAATGGAAATGCAATGGTATACGGTTTTCAGGTGTTTCAGGTGTTTTTTTTTTTTTTGTTTTTTTTTTTGATGATGAATTTCCGCCTCCTGTTGTCTTCCAAGTGATTTGCCTAGAACTCCCTGTAAAAATGTGTATATGCAAATGCATTAAAATGCATGCAAAACACTTGAAAAACGCATCTGCGGTAAAAAACCGCTAATGCAAATGCACCAAAAACACAGCAAAAAATGCACCCACAAAAAGACCTTTCACGTTATGTTATGTGTGCACCTACCCAGAGGGCATAGCGTGGCCCCTATTATGGCCCCTATTCAGTTAAAGGACACCTAAAGTGAGAGGGATATGGAGGCTGCCATGTTTATTTCCTTTTAAACAATACCAGTTGCCTGGCTGTCCTGCTGATCCTCTGCCTCTAATACTTTTAGCTACAGACCGAAAACAAGCATGCAGCAGATCGGATGTTTCTGACATTATTATCAGATCTGACAAGATTAGCTGCCTGCTTGCTTCTGGGGTATTCAGACACTACTGCAGCCAAATAGATCAGTAGGGCTGCCAGACAACTGGTATTGTTTAACAGGAAATAAATATGGCAGCCTCCATATCCCTCTCACTTCAGTTGTCCTTTAACTTTTCTCCTCAGTTTTGTTCTAAGAGATTTTTTTTTTTTTACCTTTTGTACAAAATAACTTTAGGCTTTGTTCCCATTAGCAAACCGCTGACGGCCGTGCGTTCGGAACGCAACGCATAAGAAGGCTCTCCATTTGCGTTTGTATGCGTTGCGTGGCTGATCCCATTCACTGAAAGTTAATGGGACAGCCGCACATTTTGGGAAAAAATGCGTGCAGCATGCGTTCCCGGACCGCACAGGTCTGGAACGCATGCAGTGTGAACATCAGACAGTGCAGTTTATACACTGCCTGATGCCGTGCGTGTCGGCCTCCTGCACGCGTTCCCGAAACGCGGATGGGAACGCGTGCAAAGTGAACGGGCCTTATAGTACCTAACAACTGAAAAAGTACCAAAATAGTTAAAGGACAACTGTAGTGAGGCCTTGTTCACTTTACACCCGTTGCCGTCCGTATTTCGGGAACGCGTGCGGGAGGCAGACACGCAAGGCATCAGAAGTGCATAGACTGCACTGTCTGATGTTCACACTGCATGCGTTGCGGAACAGTGCGGTCCACAAACGCATGCTGCACCTATTTTTTTTGCCCAAACGCATGGCTGTCTCATTCACTACAGTAAATGGGAATCAACCACGCAACACATGCAAATGCAGATGGCGTACTGCGTTCCCATCGCACGGCCATCTGCTATGCTAATGTGAACAGGGCCTGAGAAGTATATGGAGGCTACCATATATATTTTCTGTTAATACCAGGACCTGGCAGCCCTGCTGATCCATTTGGCTGCAGTAGTGTCTGAATAACACCAGAAACAAGCATGCAGCTATTCTTGTTAGATCTGACAATAATGTCAGAAACACCTGATCCGCTGCATGCTTGTTCAGGGTCCATGGCTAAATGTAATAGATGCAGAGGATCAACAGGATAGCCAGACAACTGGGATTGCTTAAAAGGAAATAAATATGGAAGTCTTTGCATACCTCTCGCTACAGTTGTCTTTTAATTGCTAATGACTTAGGCCTGGTGCACACCAGAGGAGTTTTTCTGAGCGTTTTGAGTTTTTAAATCTGCTGCTAATGTTATCCTCTGTGTATGTGCACACTGGAGCAATGAGGTTTTGTAAAAAAAACCCATAGCATTACATTGGGAAGAGCTTTTGAAACCTCTAAAAGCTCTTCCCAATGTAATGCTATGGGTTTTTTTACAAAACCTCATTGCTCCAGTGTGCACAGACACATAGGATAACATTAGCAGCAGATTTAAAAACTCAAAACGCTCAGAAAAACTCCTCTGGTGTGCACCAGGCCTAAAAAGGTATTTTATTGATACATCACTGTGGATAAATAATAGTTAATATAATAGGGGACACATGTCTTGCTTTTTTATCCACAACTCCTAAAATAATTTTTTTTTTTTTGACTTTTGTACAGGATTCATATTTACACTGTTTCTGTCTTTTCATATCTCCTGTTCTCAAATGTGTACTGTTTGTTTCTTTAACTCAGAAGCTGATGCAGCACTACAGTGTACATACATACATGACAGAATTTCTCCAGGATAATAGTGAGTACCTTACCCATTACTTTGCCTTATATTTCCACACACACATTATGTCGCCTTCTATTTCCACTGTACAATAAGCTAATAAACTCTTCACAAGTCTTGGAATAGACTGTTATTCAGTGTACATGTCATAAAGGAGCCTACAAAAAAAGGAATCCAGATATTGCCACTAGTAGAATATCTGTTAAATTACCAATATTCTACTACTTAAAGGGACCCTGAGCAGACAATAATAATGAAATTGGTACTTACCTGGGGCTTCCTCCAGTCCACTGTAGGCCACAAGGTCAGTCCTCCTGGCTCCTCTCCCAGTTCCGCTGGCTGCTCCGTTACCGGCGACTTTCAGACTGAAGGTCAGCTAACCATCGTTGCTGCACCAATGGACTTGACGTGCAGGGATCACCCTTGGAGTCACAGGGAAACTTCTGCAATCATCAAAGGTCCGCACCATCCAGTGTTCAAGTTTCTTTATTTATAGCTCTTAGTAAAAGACATCAATAAAAACAGGTCATGCAGACCTGTTTTTTTATTGATGTCTTTCACTAAGAGCTATAAATAAAGAAACTTGAATACTGGATGGTGCGGACCTTTGATGATTGCTGTCAGACTGAAGGTCGGCAGTACACTTGGAGTCATCACGCCGGCCGCTACGTGTCATCACGCCAGCATAACAGTCCTGCCCATGCGTGGCTTTCTGACTCGGAATCTCGCATGCGCTGGATTGTCACTCCGGCCGGCGTGATGCCGCATAGTGGCTGGTGTGATGACGCGAAGCATCCCCATCCAGAAAAGGTACTGCCGACCTTCAGCTCGAAAGTCGCCAGTACTGTGGGCACCGCCAAAGCCATTAATAACATTGTACTCTATGCCATTTTAACCGCTTGCTGTATGCGCCCTTTTTACCTGCTTCTGTTACTTAATGACCAAAAAATTCACCTAATATCTAAGATTCCAGCGTCTCACAGGGTACAATTTGCAGGGGGACAAAAATTTGCCGGACCTGGCCAGAATATGCAACTGTCAAACCAAAACACTGGCAAGTGCTAATTTGGCAGTTTAGCTGCTGCACATTTCTGGCTCTGATCCAGTTGGAATTTGCATGGTTGGTACATATTTAGGTGATCTCTACCAGTGGGCTCTATCCTCACATAATAGCTGCATTTACAAATATGAGTTTTCAAGAGTTAAAATTGGTTACAGACATGAGATAAAAGACTTTCACTCTTGACTGTGTCTTTTGAGTTTGTTAGATATTCTGTACAGGTGTCTCTTGACTCTGCTAAAGGTGCATATACACATCCAACTTTGATTGGCCAATTTTACCATTCCCATGTAGTATAAGAGCTTACCCTCAGGCCCCTTTCACACCGAGGTGGTGCGGTAATTTCACTGCACCCCACCACCGGGCAATGAAAGTCTATGGAGACTTTGGTACTTCCACTGTACGACGCAACGGAAGTGACGTTTTCGCCGCATCCCCGACACACGTCAAGAACTGTGTTAACACTGGCATTGCGGCGAGTTGCAGCAATCTGCGTCGGCCCGGAAGTCATTTTAATCTATGGCGTCGCGTGGATTCTTAAAAAAATCACCGACGTGACATTACGGCGCGCATGCGCAGAAGTGTATTTTAACAATACGCTCCCATTTACTTCTGCACACAACAGAAGCAGGAAGTGACGGAAAGCGCGCTTGCCATGGGTTCCTGCTTTGCCGGTGGCCAGACAGGAGCACAGTAGCGCATAGTTCCCTGGAGGCCTGCTTTTGACTGTGCAATGCGGTGTGTCAGGCGCCACACTGGTCTGTGGTGTGAAACCAGCCTCATACTACATGGAGGTGGTAAAATTGGCCAGTCATTGGCTAATTAAAATTGAAGGAGTGTACCATGCTTTATACTACATGGAGGTGGTATAATGGGTCAGTGACTGGCCAATCAAGATAGGTGTGTGCCAGGCTTGAGGATGAAAAAAAAAATGGGACTGGTTGGGTTTGTTGGCCAGTGATCTGCAAACTTGGCTCTCCAGCTGTTAAGGAACTACAGGTCCCACAATGCATTGTGGGAGTCTGACAACCACAGTCATGATTCATAAAGGCAAATGCATTGTGGGACTTGTAGTTTCTTAACAGCTGGAGAACCAAGTTTTCAGATCACTATTGTGTCTGTAGAGCTCTGTGTATGCACTGAGCAGGGGAGGACAGCTCTGGCTCAGTCTGGGTCCAATTGCTGCGCTAAACACTCCAGTATGTAAGACAGCGATATTAGTGTTAATGTTCCTTGTTATTAGTAATTATGGGGGATGGGGAGCAGGAGTGGGGCTTCACTAACTGACTGCTAGGAAGATTAACCCTTTACTGCCTGTCACTCCCGTTTTGGATTAAAAAGTGCAGGCTTTGGGGCTGTAAACTTTATTTCTGCTTAAAGCAGTAGGATTAGCCATACTATGCCAGGGAAAACCCCCCATATATAAGTAGATAAATGCTTGATCTACTTACATAACACATGTATTCCACTGTCCACGTTTTAATTTCAGTGAATGTTATATAGTAAATGAAGAGAATGCTGTTCCTGGTGGGAATCATGTCTTTTTGCCCACTGTTTAGGCAAAATCCTGATGTCATTTCTGCCCTTTACTTTTTTTCTTTTCTCCTCCAATCGCTGAGTCACCTCAGCCTTGCTTGTAAACACAAGAGAGCAGGGGAACGTGTTTCAGATAGGCAGCTAGGCAGGGAAATAAAATGGAAGAAGAGAAATATATTATAGATAAAGAGAACCCCCCAGCATGCAACTGTTTGGCACTGACTATTAAAGGGCCAGTGCTCCTTAAGTATGTGATAACTCCAAATCATAAGAGCTGAAAAAGTTTTGAATGCAGGATTAGCATCTTTATTTAATACACTCAGACCAGTTGCTACTTTAATTTTTTATGGTGACACTCCCGCTTTAATGAGTCATTGACTTGGAACAAACATGTTGGCATTGAATGTCAATGTGTGATCTGCATTCTTTTCACAGTCAGTGCTTTGGAAACAGTGAAGTATGGGTAATGATGACCTAGTTCGCCCCCTTTTTATAAAGGAAAATAGAGCACTGTAGCATTATTCACACAATATTCCTGTTTTATGCATCTGTTCCCAACAGTTTCTCTTTGGAAAGGCAGTCACATGACCTCAGTACCTGTGCCAAAGCAATGGAGCGCCAAGCAAAGTGGGAAACTCTCTTTCTGCAAAGAGCCGTCACCTGGCCACGCCCACCTCCTCCCTCTGCTTAGTTCTGTGGAGCACACTGGATAGATAGGGAGCGTCAGCTCTGTATTTACTTAAAAAAGACTGGGTAGTGCCCTTGCAAGATCCTTCCTGACTACTTCCTGTGGGTTATGTTGGGGATTGGGAGAGAAAATTAAACAAATCATAGACTGCTGTAAAAAAAAAACAAAAAAAAAAACAGTGTGACATTGACAAAAGTCAGTATTGCAATCCCAGCCAGTCAGACGATAAAAAAGAATAATTATAAACATGGCTAATGTGAAGTGCAAATTTTATATTCTATGCAATGAGAAAATTGGCTTTAAAGAACAAGCGACACCCATGCTAACCTAGAAATAAAAAAACACATATATAAGTAGATAAATACTACTTCTACTTACATAACAGATGTATTGTGCTATGCATATAATGATTCCTGTGAATTTTATAAAGGAAAAGCAGAAAATCCTATTCTAGGCAGTGGCCATCTTGCCAAGCTAATGCTGACATCATATTCTCCCTGACTCTTGTTTTCCCCCCTCCTTTCTCTTGCTCATTGTGTATTCATTAGCTGCCTTCCTCCCAGAGTCTTTTTTTTTTATTTACACATCCAATCACTGAGTCACCTCAGCCTTGCTTGTAAACACAAGTGATCAGCTAGGCAGGGAAATAAATGGAAGAGGATGAATATATTATAGATAAAAAGAACTCCCAGCATTCAAAAGAACTCCCAGCATTCAACTTTTTGGCACTGTTTGGTACTAGGGCCAGTGCTCCTAAAGTATGTGATAACTCCAAACCATAACAGCAGAAAAAGTTTTGCAAGTTTTGAATGCAGGATTAGCATCTTTATCACTTAATACACTCAGACCAGTTGCTGTTGAAATTTGATTTTTATGGTGACAATACCGCTTTAAAGAGTCCATCCAAATAAAAATAGGACCCACTGAACATAAAACCGCAGCTTACGCAGATGATCTGCTATTTTTCTTAACCCAACCCATCACCTCTCTGCCCAACTTGATGGGGGAATTTGAACATTTTGGTAGGCTATCTTTCTTCAAGATTAATTTTAACAAGTCAGAGGCTATGAATGTAGGTCTGACAGAAGATCAAGTTATACTCATAAAACAAAATTTCCCCTTTAAGTGGAACCCTACTTCTCTTCGCTATTTGGGAACTAACATCACAAGCTCCTTCGAGGAGGTATATCAATTAAACTTTCCCCCAATTTTAGCGACACTGACGGCCGATCTACATCGATGGGAACTACCACAAATATCGTGGCTGGGCAGGATAGCAGTTCTAAAAATGAACATTATGCCAAGGTTGCTGTATCTATTTCAGACTCTGCCTATCGGGATCCCCCTCTCCTTCCTGCAAAAAGCTCAACAGATCTTTAACAGATACGTTTGGAAGGGCAAACCTCCCCGCATTAAAAGGGAAATTTTATATTGCCCCAAGCAGGAGGGTGGACTAGCCGTACCTAATATACAAAGATATTATTATGCCTCAATCCTGACTAGAATAGTCGACTGGAACAGACACGGACAGGATAAGCAGTGGGTGGAATTGGAAAAAGACCTATCAGTTTGCTCACTAATAGACTCCACTTGGATCCCTCAGACTCCACGCTCTGACTGGCAGCTGCCTCCCCTGGCCCGGATCACCCTGAGCACCTTTCATAAGGCCAACACCTCTCTTCACTTAGCGCCTAGCCCATCCCCCTTACTACCGCTTTCAGACAATCCTGACATTGGCCAAGATGGTTTAGAACACCATAGGTCCAGACGGATGCGGGTTGGGAAATTAAAATTCTTGGACATGTGCTCAGGTGGGCACTGGATAACGTTAGTAGAGGCCAGAAAGAAACCAAATTGTGCAACTCTTAGTTGGTGGGAATACCTGCAATACAGACACTACCTGATGTCACAAAATATAACCCCGGCACAAGTGCGCCCATATACTGAGTTTGAGGAACTATGCTCGCTAACTGGTCCAAATAAGAAAACACTCTCAAAAATCTACGGGTTAATAGCAATGTTAGCAATACCAGATTTGCCGTTCTTTCACTCCTGGGAAGCAGACACCGGGACAAAGTTTTCCCGAAGTCAAAGAGCTAAGATATGTACTTTTGTCCATAAGACCTCGCGTACGGTCGGAATGCAGGAGGTGAATTACAAGATACTCTCCTACTGGTACCTCACCCCACTTATATTGAATAAAATCTACCCAAACACAGACGATAAATGCTGGAGATGTGGGACGGAAGTCGGCTCTCTGATACATATCCTTTGGACGTGTTCCAAACTTATAGAATTCTGGCAGAGAATTGAAAGATTAATAAAAGCGGTGACAGATAGGAACACCCCATTTACTCCTGAATTTTACCTCCTGCATCTCAATGACTGGACAATGAAGCAATATAAGAGGTCAGTAGTGCGTCACATTTTAAATGCTGCAAAACGACTAATTGTTAGACACTGGAAGCAGACGGCAGTCCCAGGAGTGAAGGAACTGGTACAGGAAATGGACGAGACTCAATTTATGGAGGATCTTTCACATGCAGCACTGAACAGAAATGAAGTTTACAAAAAAACCTGGTCGTTCTGGACATATTTTAGACACTCAGATGACTTTAGTAAGACCCTGCATGGCTGAAAAGTCAGAGGCATGCTCTGGTCGGAAGGAGGCCCAGAGGTGGAAATGGATACCCGACTCTTGATCATATCTGTTTCTATGGGCACACAATACAAAGGTTTGAGTGGTCCCCAGGGGGCACATCCAGAGGAGGGGGGGAGGGGGGGGCGGGAGAGAGGGGGTTGAGAAGGGAAAAAAAAAAAAAAAAAAACCTTGTGAAAAATGACTGGTACAGTAGTTAGCAATAGATATTGGCTGATGATTAGCTAGGTACTTACGTAAGAGAGAATCATCCGCATTTTGGGCGGGTGGGGGATGCTATGAATTTACGCTCATTGTGCTCTCAAAGTAAACCTAACTGTAATTGATATAGATATCTGTTTATATTCCTCACTTGACGGCTTTGTTGTACAATGTTTGTAACTTTTCGACATGTTATTCCCATTTGCATTTGCATTTTTCACAAATAAAGAGTATAAAAAAAAAAAAAAAAGAGTCCATCCAGTGTATTTTACTTTAATATAAGTAATAGCATCCTTTTTAGTTCCTGAATGTAATTTTGGTGATTGAACTCTTTAAGTACATGGATGGGTATTTTGGGTATGTAACACATATTTTCCTGTTTTGTTTTTGTTTTTTTTTCTTCCATGTTGAACTGATGCCCATAACTGCTTCACTTTCTTAAAAAAGACCCTTCATGATGCCTACCCTTAAAGTAAAATCTGAACTGAAAATTAAAAGTAAAAAAAAAAACATCCACACATCATACTTACCTCCCGTGTAGTCTACTCATCAATCTCTTTCTCCTCTCCTGCGTCCCATTTGTCCACTGTGATCAATGGAATTCTCTGTCCTCCATTTTAAAAATGGCCATTACCCCATAGCAGCTTCCTGGTCAGCACACTGTTAAAATGTAATATCGCCCACTTGTGCCATAGGGAAACAGGGACATTACCGTGCTCATCAGTTGTCCTTTCAGCTATACCTGACAGCAATTGATATATAACTTAAAGTAACTGATATATTTCAGTTCTGACAAATCATGTCAGAACTGGAAGGAATTGTTCTAAGAAGAAATTGGCTAGCTTCTGAGAGGAACTGACGGTGCGGTAAGTATATAATAGTCATTTGCAGGTACATTATGATTTTATTTTAAATAATTTTACTCGGTTTAGGTTCCCTTTAACCTCCTCCCAATGTAAGCACATTCCTGATGCCTAACCCTAGCCTCCCTCTTCATATTAACCCCTTCCCAACCTTGTCTGTTATGGTTATTCCTTCCTGACTTTGCACTCAAAGTGTGTACACACATGTGATAACTGTTGGCTGTAATGGTCCAGCTGATGATCGTTTTGTGTGTACAGCGGCTACCGATCGATCCTACTCGGGTATCAGGCCCCCAATGCCCGTCTGATCACAACATTACTTTCAACCCAACACCTCCTTCTCCCCCTCCGCCTCCCCCATACCTATGTTCCGATCGTCATCCCTCCTCCTTCCTCCATAGGAACAGAACACATCACTAGCCTCAAGGCTAGGGATGTGTCTGTGCAACATCGTTCACCCAGATTGTTGCTTGAGGGATCGTTTCCCAATCCCCGACTGGTGACAATTATCATGTGTGTATGCTGTGCTGTGTCACTGTAATCCCTCTTCCATCCTCCTCCCATTTGGCTTTATTTGGAGAATGTTTACAGTCTGTTTATATGTGTTTTGAGTATTTCTCTCTGCTTTAATTTTAACTGAACACATTTCCTGTACTGGCAACAAAATGTATTCTAGAACACAAAAAGTTTCTAGACTAAAACACTCTTTTTCTCCTTGGATATCTTCGGGCTTATGTTGATGAAAGTATTTCTTGTGTTTCAGCACCAGCATGTGCTGCTCCAGTAAAGGAATGTATACAGTGTGCTGTCAGCATTTGGCTTTGCCCCGTGAGACTGAGAATGACAGCAATTTCTGAATTTGCAATAACCCCCCTCTAATAACTGTTCCCAGATTGCTATTTATAGCGGTATATTGACCTGTGACCCCGTCATTCCTGAGCCCAGCTCTCACATGGTGAAAGTGGGAACCATTTGCCCTAAATGAGGAGAATTTAGCCAGCAATGGCCCTTTCAAAGAGGCATGGAGCTTTTTGGGGTCAGACTCCACGCTGTGCAGTGAGATGAGGGGCTCCACTGTGTACATACATATAACAGAGGTCAGCTGTGAGTGCTGGGATGCTGGTTATTTCTGAGTTGTGACTGATCACTGCATAGTTCCCTTTTTCAGAGGGACAGTCCCGCTTTGGGAGCCAAATCCCTCTGTCAGGACTGATGTACAGACCTATGTAAAATCTATGTATTTTTCTCCTGAAAAATGTTTTAAATTGACTCTAAAATGTATTCTCATCCTTTAAATTAATATAGTTCTTACTTTTAAAATGTTATTGTGAAATAGAATGATGAGCATGAGCAATAGGACCAGCGTGGTTTAAACAATAAAACGCCATCTTTTTGCTTTTGAAGTCTTTGTGATATGCGTGACCAGGGGTGTGGCTGGGCGTGGCTAGAGGTGTGACAGGGGCGTGTCTTAAAGTGCCTCTATTTCTTAACTCAAAAAGTTGGGAGATATGTCATTGCATAATGTCTCATGATGGAGGCCTAATTGTGACTGTATGCTGAAAGGCTAATGGAGATGTTGTAGCCTTGACTGTGCTTTCCATTAGCTGGCTGGTCTCTTGTAGTTTGCAAGTGGTCAATGGCCATTTGTTTTAGTTGTTGTTGATGTTGTTGTTGTTATTATTATTATTCTCTTGTAGTCTGCAAGTGGACATTTGTTTTAGTTGTTGTTGTTAATATAAATATTATTATTATTACTGCTAGCAGGATATGACTTCACAAGGGAGGCTGAATGTGGTGAATTCACCACCTGTCAGCTCATCTCGTGCATTGACAGGATGCTTACTAGCGCTTGGCATGGGCAGTGGAGAGGCAGCCACCGTACTGAGCCACATCTGAGCACAGATGCAACATGATGCTTTTGTTGTTGTCATGCAACCCCACCATGTCTTAAAAACACTGATGTGTGGAGTTACAAACGCCGCAACTTGGCCTCATAAAATTGCTGCCGAAAGATGACCGGCTGACAGAAGGTTGAACTGACAAGTGGATGGCATAAAACTTTGCGATGACAAACTAAAATGTGCAAAAGTATTGCTTTACCACATATGGGCACTAGAGGGCACTTCCCCCTCACCATTTGGAAGAATAAACTGTCACACTGAAGTTGGTGTCAAGGTGGCGTGAATGCACTGCCTGCTGCTGCCCATATAAAAGAGGCCTACAGTATGAAAGGCCGGGTTTACACTACACTGAGAAAAGTGCCATTTCCCAGAATGCACCACAACAGATATGTCAACAGATGCTTTATCAAGAATAAGATCTGTGCAGTCATGTCCATTGCAGTGATGGAGCACAAAGTCCTGTCCTGTCCTGCACGACTGTTCCGATGGAAGTCGGGCATATCATAGATGGCGGTAGTATCTATGACATTGCTGCTACAGCGGACACAGTACAGTACAGAGTACTGAGAATAGTTGGGATTGCACAGCGTTATACATCGGATCTGCTGTGACTGTCCATGGTATGATTCCGTGTAAATGTGAACCTCACCTAAAGGTGCCCATTAACTGTATAATTCTGAGGCCAATCGATCATTTCCGTTTGCCACAGTAATTGATCAGAGATGATCGTCATGCCCATTAACGGCTGGATTTACGATATCCAATCCGATCGGATTGATCCTAATTGGTTAGCAGATATTTGGCCTTTAGTGGACACCACCAATCATATCTGATTGATTGCCGTGGCAATCAGATACTTTTGATCATCCGTAGAATTGGACCGTTAATAGTCACCTTACGGCTCGGTTCACACTGTCCAGAAAAATCTTCAGTTTAGAGGAACGAAACGGAACTGATCCCAACGGATGTGAATGGATCCTATATTAATAGAATCTGTTCGCATAAGTCCGCTTGAAACAGATCTGTTCAGTCTGTTCCGCCAAATGGAACACAAATATAGGGAGTATGCGGTAATTCCGTCGCATACGTTGTGGGTACACCAAGCAGGTAGCGACAGGTAATCGAACTCCCGGATTATTTTTTTTTCTCAGGAATGGTGGATTTTTCGAAAGAGGGACAGTTGGGAGCTATGCTTATGTATTTATATACCCTCAGCATTTTTCACAACATTTTAGAGCACGCTTTCTCAACCTGGAACTCCAGGGTTCCTTAAAGGACCTCTGTCGCCAAAATCTTAAAAATGTAAAATATATGTAAACTCATACAATAAATAAGTATGTTTCTTTCAGAGTAAAATGAGCCATAAAATACTTTTCTCCTATGTTGCTGTCACTTACAGTAGGTAGTAGAAATCTGACAGAACCAACAGGTTTTGGACTAGCCCATCTCCTTCGCGGAGGAAGGGGGGGGGGGGTGTTCACAGGAATTTCTTTATTTTCAAAATGCACTTAGTGAATGGTAGTTGCTCCGTCCAACTGCCAAAAAAATGTACGGTGAGCAGGGAGGCTGGTCAGCATCTTTGTAGAAATCTTTTTCAGGGAGTGTCTTTATAAAGAATAAAGGCCATGCTGAGAATCCCCTATGGAGGGATGGACTTGCCCAAAACCTGTCGGTAATGTCAGATTTCTAATACTTAATGTAAATGCCAGCAACATAGGAGAGAAGTAATTTATGGCTCATTTTACTCAGGAAGAAACATACTTCTTATGTGTATATGTTTTAAGTTTTTCACGACAGTTCCTCTTTAAGTACTCTGCAGGGGTTCCTTGGCATTTTCCCCCATCGTGGGGGAAGTATACTAGAGCACATAATAGGGGGTACTGTAAAAAGAAGCACTAAATGTGGAGGTCAGAATAATAATGAGCACATTAATAAAAAGCACTAGGATAAGGAGACAGTATAATGAGTGTCAGTGTAATAGGAAGTAGTGAAATAAACAGCCTTGCCTACTTTTAACCATTTCTGCTGCCCGGACGTGATGCTCACGTCCAGGCGGCTGCTCTGCTGCGGTGCCGCACTTCGGCGCGCTCCCCTGTGCCTCCGTGCTGTCCCCCGGTAGCCCTGGGATCAGTGAATGGGAACATGGTTCCCGATCACTGATCCGTGTCCCCAGCAGAAAAACCGAAGCGCTCTTGCTAGAGTCTTCAGTCTTTCTGCAAATACAATTTCCCCATCCCCCTTGTGCTTCCAGTTAGCGAGAAGCACAAGGAGAAAAAAAAATAATTTCAAGGTGGCCATCTTGTGGCCAAATAGTAAAACTACATCTACATATTTTTTACATTACAATTTACACATATAATAACATTAAAAATTAACTGTTTATTTCCCACACCAAAATATTACCCAAATAAAATTTTTAATGGAAAAAAAAATTACAATTAAAAAACAAAACAAAAACAAAACATAAATATTTACCTAAGGGTCTGAACTTTTTAAATATGCATTTGAGGGGGGTATACTACAAACATTTTTTAAATTATAAGCTTGTAAATAGTGATATATAGTGACATATTGGCGCCATACATTGTGATAGGGACAAAATTTAACCACCTCCCAACTGAGGGGTTTTACCCCTTCAGCATCCGAGCAATTTTCTCCTTTCAGCGCTCCTTACATTCATTCCCCTATAACTTTATCATTACTTATCACAATGAAATGAACTATATCTTGTTTTTTTCGCCACCAATTAGGCTTTCTTTAGGTGGGACATTATGCCAAGAATTATTTTATTCTAAATGTGTTTTAATGGGAAAATAGGAAAACATTTGGGAAAAAAAACATTATTTTTCAGTTTTCCGCCATTATAGTTTTTAAATAATGCATGCTACTGTCATTAAAATCCATGAAATGTATTTGCCCTTTTGTCCCGGTTATAAAACCATTTAAATTATGTCCCTATCACAATGTTTGGCGCCAATATTTTATTTGGAAATAAAGGTGCATTTTTTCAGTTTTGCGTCCATCCCTAGTTACAAGCCCATAGTTTATAAAGTAACAGTGTTGTACCCTCCTGACATAAATATTCAAAAAGTTCAGTCCCTAAGGTAACTATTTATGTATTTTTTTTAATTGTACATTTTTTTATTTTTTTTTAATTACAAAAAAAAAAATGGGGAGTGTGGGAGGTAACGAGTTAATTTTTTTCTGTATAAGTAATGTATGTGTATGTGAAAAATAGTGTAGGGTGTAGTTTTACTATTTGGCCACAAGATGGCAACAGTAATGCGACCTCCAAGCGTCCTTCCGGACGCTCGGAGGAAGTATAAAGAGGCTGGGATTTTTTTTTTCTTTTACAATGATCGCGCTGCTCAGCGGAAAGCAGCCGATCATTGCTGGGGGCAGAGATCAACGAACGGGAATGTATTTTCCCGTTCATTGATCTCCGGGCGAGCGGGCAGCGGCGTGATTACCAGCGGGAGTGCGAGCAGGAGCGCGGACAGCGGCGGTAGCGGCGGGGGGTGCGTATATCTACGCTCGGGGCGGGGAAGTGAAGTCCAAAGGAGCGTAGATATACTGTACGCGGGCGGGGAACTAGTTAAATGGTGTCATAACCGAGACAAACGTGCAAATTAAATACATAGGTTTTAATTATGGTAGCGCGGATTATTTTAAGGCTATAATGGACGAAAACTGAGAAATGAATTTTTTTCCATTTTTTTCTTCTTATTAATCCTGTTAAAATGCATTTAGAAAAAAATAATTTTTAGCAAAATGTACCACCCAAAGAAAGCCTAATTAGTGGCGGAAAAAAACAAGATATAGATCAATAAATTGTGTTAAGTAGTGATAAAGTTATTAGCGAATGAATGGGAGGTGAAAATAGTTCTGATGCATAAGGTGAAAAATCCCTGCAGGCTGAAATGGTTAAAGACCACGCCTCCTGCAAAATAAATGCATGGGTTCCTTGAGATTAAACAATTGTTTGCAGGGGTTCCTTGAGATCCAAAAGTTATTTGCAGGGTTCCTCCAGGGTAAAAAGGTTGAGAGAGCTGCGTTAAGTCTTATAACGCAGCTTACCACACTGCAATGTTAAGCCTATGGGACGTTCACAGTGTGCTGTTAGCTGGGCATTGTAACATGTAGCATTATGGTAACGCACTGCTGCAGTGCGTTACCTCTAATCATACGTTAGCAGGTACAGGAAAGCATACTTTTCATTGCCTGTATGCCTTACTGTACCTACTGAATGCGATGGTAATGCAACGTTAATCTGCGTTACCACCTTTTGTCGCGTTGCGTTGTAATGCTGCGTTGTGACTTTAACGTCACATTACAACTCCACATCCCACTGTGAATACAGCCTCAGTGACAACTGCTCACAGTTATTTATTTTACTGCCACAGAAAGGTGGCGTTATATTCACACATTTATTATTATTATTACTAATGTTAGGCTTGAATATTCCATATATTGCACTATGTAGTTCTCATACTGACGGCTTTAAAATCAAGGTGAGAATTAATTGACCACAGGCTCTCCATTTCAATAAATAGCATCTAGTCGGAACATTTAATGATGTGACCTGTCATTAACGTGATCACAATTAGTTACGCTTCAGTTCGTTGAGCTCAAATTGCATTCTTTAGATATCCACTAGATGTCCTCAGTCTTACACCAATCTTATAAAGTCTATGGGTGTAGACCACTATCTCGCCTCTAGATGTCCTCAGAGCTGCATAACGCACATTTTATGCTTGAAATTACAGGACAAATACATAAAGTGTCTTTTGATTGACCACTATATAGGAAAAATGTTTGTAACCATTCATTATGCATTTATATAATGCTAGTATTTGTGCAGCATTTTACAGCCTACAGTTCATAATTTATGTCACTAACCATCCCATAAAGAAGCTCTTAATCTAACGTCCCTACCAGAGTCATAGTTTTATATCTGTCATAGTGAAGGACCAGTTTAGGTGGTGGCTAGCCAGTACACCTACCAATATTTATTATTTATTTTATTTATAAAGCACTAACATATTACCCAACGCTACACAATAAATACATACAATGATACAAAAAATGTCAGATGTAACAAGGTTATACAACTTTGGACAAAGTTATCAAAGGCAAACCAGGTACAAAATACATGATTGTGTGAATTTGGGCTGGTTAGGTAGGCCCAGTAATACAAGTACGAGGTCGTCTCAGGAAAGGGGCAGACAATCCTGTAGATTACATTAAGGAAGGGAGCACCCTGCCAAAGGCTTACAATCTAATATGTTTTGGGGTTCTGGGAGGAAACTGGAGTGCCCAAAGGAAACCCACAGAGGAAAAACATCTCCCACACTGATAGTGTCCTGACCAAGGTTCAAATGCTGTAAGATGGGGGTGCTGGTCATCTAGCTACTGTGCTGTACTTTCTAAAGTGTACAAGGCCCTTTAGCTCACTCTCCAATCAACTGTCTGACTTGTGCTATTTGAATGAGTAGGAGAGAGTGAATAAGTTGTCTTTTAAGCAGGAGGATTAGCCATACTATACCAGGGAAAAAACACATATATAAGTAGATAAATACTTGATCTACTTACATAACACGTGTATTGTACTGTCCACATTTTGATTTCAGTGAATTTTATATAGTAAATGAAGAGAAGTCTGTTTCTGGTGGGAACCATGTCTTTTGCCCACAGTTTGAGGATAAATACTGATGTAATTTCTTAACTTTTTTTTCTTTCCCCCCTCCAATCGCTGAGTCACCTAAGACTTGCTTGTACACACAAGTGAGTGGAGGATCATGTTTCAGCTAGGCAGGGAAATAAAGGGAAGAGGAGGAATATATTATAGATAAAAAGAACCCCCCAGCATGCAACTGAATGGCAATGGCTATTAAAGGGCCAGTGCTCCTAAAGTATGTGAGAACTCCAAACCATAACAGCAGAAAAAGTTTTGAATGCAGGATTAGCATCTTTATCACTTAATACACTCAGACCAGATGCTGTTGAAATTAGATTTTTATGGTGACAATCCCGCTTTAAAGGCAAATGAATGGTTGGGTTCTGCCTGAAGGAAACTGCTTATCATTGTTGATTAATATAATCCTGGACCCAAACTGTATTCAATAAAAAAATATTCTTAGATTAAAGGGCAACTGAGGTGAGGAGGTATATGGAGGCTGCCATATTTATTTTCTTTTAAGCAATACCAGTTGCCTGGCAGCCCTGCTGGTCTCTTCCTCTAATACTTGTAGGCAAAGACCCTGAACAAGCATGCAGCAGATCAGGTGTTTCTGACATTGTCAGATCTGACAAGATTAGCTGCATGCTTGTTTCTGGTGTGATTCAGACACTACTACAGCCAAATAGACCAGCAGAGCTACCAGGCAACTGGTATTGTTTGAAAGGAAATACATATGTCAGCCTCCATATTCTTTTCAGTTGTCCTTTTAAGGCCTCTTAATCATTGTAATAAAGCACTTTCCATCAAATGTATAAACATACTTAAAATGTATAAACACTCTGCTAACACTGCAGCAACAATGTGGTTTCAGACCGTATGCTGTTCCTCAATGTGCACACTGTTACTGCGGTTACTTGCTCATTGTTATTAGCATGCTATTTATGCATTTTAAGCTTTTGTTGTAAAGAGATTTTTTAACTTGTAATTTGGATGCTCAATAAAGGAATGTTTTTATTGGAGGCAAGTCCAAGGTTCTGTTAGTTTGGAGCTAACCCTAGGGCAGGGGTAGGGAACCTATGGCTCGGGAGCCAGATGTGGCTCTTTTGATGGCTTCATCTGGCTCACAGACTACTCAGTAGGGGTTGATTCACTAAGCTACACTGCTCAAGCAGCACAGCTTAGTGTGGCAGTGCAAGTAAAATTTTCAAAGTAGGCACACTACTGCTGTAGCATGCACTACTAACTTACCTCCGCTACCCCCAAAATGAACAGCTGCTCCAATTATCCCACTCTGAACCCTGACAGGTCCAGTGACTTTGTAGGATGAGAACCCTGCACTTTGATTGGCCCAATAGGCTGCCTGTCACTTGACAGGCAGCCTATTAGGCCAAAGTGCGGGGATCTCATCCTACAAAGTGAATCGACCCTCAAGTCAGCTAGCTTATTGTACAAGCTGTTAATCGGTATTTCTCCTGTCTGGCTCTCAGGGAAATTGCTGATGTTGCTGAAACCCAAGAGAAGCTGAAGACGTGTTTGACACTTCTGTTGCTGGGCGGATCAACCATATAAACATCACCATGGCAAGAGGGCATGCGCACCGCCCCAGTTTTAAACATATTATATGGCTCTCACGGAAATACATTTTAAAATATGTGGCGTTTATGGCTCTCTCAGCCAAAAAGGTTCCTGACCCCTGCGCTAGGGGTACATCAGAAGGGGGGGGGGGAGGGGCTGGGGGTTGGACTGTAGCAAGTCATAGAAATGCGTATGCTGTCTATTCATACTGCTATCATACAACACTCAAGCTCAAGTATTGATACAACTAAGCTAAGAAAATTGTTGTTGTTTTTTTAAGTATTTGTAAAGTAAATTATATTTGAAAATTGCCTTTCAAAAATACTTGCAGTACCTGATTTAGCTAATAAGCACCTTGAACTAAAGCAACAATTCAACAAAACTGGTGATCTCTCCTTTTACAGTCTCTAATAATTATGATTGTCATGATTGTTTCTAAGCCGTCTGTATGTTGTTATAAAGTGGGTGATGTCTTATATCACTTTCAACAAACTCTTTTAACAGCGACAACTGTATTTTCAAAGTAATGTACGCTTTGCCATCTGCCTTACCAAAAGACCTGACATCTGTGGTTGTCACCCATTAGGTGGCCACTAATGATTCAATCTTTTTCATCCAATTTTACCAAATATATGTAGTATAATGGTACATTTGAGTGAGTATATTGAATGGATAATTTAGGCAGTTCCCTTACATTACATAGAAATAGTAAGACTGGATGAAAAAGATTGGCTTATTAGAGCTACTTTCACAGTGGTGTGTAGCAGTATAACGGCCATTTTGTAACGTGGCTTGACGCACTGCACCACCTATGTGACATTTACAGTGCAGCCGGTGCATTGTTGACTGTAACTGCCGCGCACCGGAACGAGCATGTCGGCCCTACATCTTTTAGCATGTCTGATCGATACGTTACGTGCGACCAATTTCAGCCTGCGAATGGTTGCATTGTCGGTCGAGCATGCTCTTGGCGGCACGATTTTCATCCGATAGGATCATAATAATCGAATCGGATTGTTGATCAGACGCCAAGTCGCCTGATATAAAGGGGATCAGCCTCCATATTCTTCTCACTTCAGGTTTCCTTTAAGTTTTGAGGCGGTACCAGGTTTTCTCATTAGCACACAGACTTTGCCATCAGATTTGATAGCCTAGATAGATTCTGTAGAATGGTGGGATATCGGAAGCAGCACCGTTTCTAGTGCAGTTAGTAACTAGGCTGACAAAGGAGTTGTGTTTTTTTTGTTTTATATGACTTCCACTGAAATAGGAGTGAGGTTGGCAGCTGCATGTGATGCACTAATCGCTGCTCCTGTGTGTTTTTTTTTCTCATTGGGGAATAATCAATTGTTTGTATAATTAGGCCACTATTGCCCCATGTGCTCATCCTTTATTCTGATTGACCCAATAGGCTGCTTGTCAAGTGACAGGCAGCCTGTTGGGCCAATCTGAGTGTGGGGATCACGTCCTGATAGGACCTGGAGTGATTGGACCCGACGGGGCTTGTTGAGGGAGGAGGCTGAAGTTACTAGTGCTCGCTATGCTGCACTACCCGCAGCGTGCGTTCCTGTGATAACGCGCGCTATGAGGTCAATAGCGCTCATAGCCTGCAGCCCATTACATTTAAAGCACGCTGTGGAAATAATGCGAGTAACAGAAGGTTACCCGTGCTATTTTCTTTAGTGAATCAACCCCAATGTGTTTTTTTGTTTTTGTTCGTTTTGCTTATCAGTAAAATGCTCTGGAATGAGGTGATGGAGCGAACACTGAGAAGACTCAATTCTTATTATTTAGTGTGATATATATACTGTATATATATATATATATATATATATATATATATATATATATATATATATATATATATATATATATATATTTCCAACATCTTCCACAGCGCTGTACAGAGAATATTGTCTTGTCACTTAACGGTCCCTCAGAGGGGTTCATAATGTAACAGTGGGAAAGGAGAAGAGGAGTTGGATAGGTTGTAGTCAGAGAGTGGGAAATAAGAAGAGGAGTTGGATAGGTTGTAGTCAGAGAGTGGGAAATAAGAAGAGGAGTTGGATAGGTTGTAGTCAGAGAGTGGGAAATGTGAAGCAGCCCTCACCCAGATTTGCAATGATCTGCTCATTGCAAGAGACAAGGGTCAATGTTCCATCCTGATTTTGCTCGACCTCTCATCGGCTTTTGACACAGTCGATCATGAAATCTTGCTCAACAGGCTACAAGAGTACTGTGGCATAGATGGCATTGTTCTCCAGTGGTCCAACTCCTTCCTGGCTGGCAGAACACAAAGGGTAGCCTTAGGGCCCTTCCTCTACAACCCAGTACCACTAAAATACGGTGTACCTCAGGGCGCAATATTATCCCCTTTACTTTTCACCATATACATGCTGCCACTTGGAGAAATCATACAAAAGCATGGCCTGACATATCATTGCTATGCTGATGACACCCAGCTATATTTGTCATTCAAACCTGGCATCACAGACCCTACTCCACAAATAAGCACATGCTTAGCTGAGCTTCAGGAGTGGATGAATATTAATTGGCTAAAACTTAATGCTGACAAAACTGAGGTTCTTGTTATCGAGGGCCAGGGCTCACCAGCAAAGCAGCCCCAGTCTCAACCAACACCTAAGGATAGGGAGCTCAGACCTGAAAAACTCAGACTGTGTGCGCATCCTGGGAGTACTGATTGATGGGAAATTAAGCATCAGGAATCAAATCTCAGCTGTTGTGAAACATTCCTTCTTTTATCTAAGGAATATTGCAAAGATTAAACACCTAATTCCTTCAGAGGATCTTCCAACCCTAGTCCATGCCTTTGTCACATCAAGGTTAGACTACTGCAACGCCCTCTACACAGGCCTGCATAAGAAAGACTTACGCCGCCCGCAATTAGAACAGAATGCCGCCGCAAGGCTGTTAACGAGCCAACCCCGCCATTGCCTCATAACACCAATCCTGAGCTCACTCCACTGGCTACCGATAAAATGGAGAATTCTGTTTAAGATTGGCTTACTGACATTCAAATCCTTGCACAATCTGGGCCCTGGATACCTGAAGGACTTGTTGCAACTGCATCACACCCCCCACAATCTTAGATCAAAAGGACGTAACCCCATGGTCACCCCCAGAGTCCACCTCAAAACCTTTGGAGACAGAGCCTTTTGTCATGCTGCCCCTACACTTTGGAACTCCCTGCCACACCCAATCAGGACAGCTCCATCCCTGGAAGCATTTAAGTCTAAACTGATAACCCACCTCTTTAGTCTGGCATTCATGAACATCTGACTATCTCCTCTGTAACACAACCCAGCCTGCAACCCTGTATTAATCTGAGACACAGCTATGCGCTTTGAGTCCTATTGGGAGAAAAGCGCTTTACAAATGTTATTGTATTGCATTATTGTATTGTATAAATGAGAAGAGGAGTTGGATAGGTTGTAGTCAGAGAGTGGGAAATTAGAAGAGGAGTTGAATAGAAATGGGACATGAATAAAGATAAGATCAAGTGTGTGACATTGCATTCAATCTCAGCCGAGGACTATTGTAATGCTGGGAATACATGGTACGATTTTGTTCTCGATTTTAATTTTGATCCAAAAAGTCCAAAGAAGGAGGTGAATGGGAGAAGTTTGGTAACCGTTTTGAAGTTGATAGGGGATTATACACAGAGTGAATGAACCTCAAATAACAAAAGGGAACAGGCAGGTTTAGATGTATACGCTGGTGACACCTAGATGTATCTCTCAGCTCCTATCCTACCTAATCTAATATATTCTAAGTGTCCGACTGCCTGCTGTTTACTCCTTCAGATTGTCCCATTTCCTCAAATTTAACGGGAAGGTCTGAGCTAATTAATAAACAAAAAATGTACTTTCCCGGGGCTTTCTCCAGGCCCTGGCAGACGTCTTGTGTCCTCACTGCAGCTCCGCTCCCAGCTGGTGGCCCACTGTGGTGCAGATGCCTGCGCGGAACACTCCAGATGATGTCAGCGCAACCGCAAGCGGCTCTCACGCAGTAGATGCCAACCTGGTGAGGTTGGCACCTGCACCGGAAGGGATCCCGGGCTACTGGCTGGATGCGGAGCTGCGGCAAGGGCACAGGACGGCTGCCAAGGGCTGGAGGAAGCCCCAGGTAAGTAATTTTATTTATTTTTTTAAATTAGCTTGCATCTTTCCTTTAAAGGACACCTGAAGTGAGAGGGATATGGAGACTGCCATATGTATTTCATTTTAAACAATACAGATTGCCTGGCTGTCCTGATGATCCTCTGCCTCTGATAGTTTTAGCCATAATCCCTGAACAAGCATGCAGATCAGATGTTTCTGAGAAAAATCTGACAATGTGAGCTGCATGCTTGTTTCAAGTGGATGACTCAGACACTGTTGACCAGTATGATCAGCAGGACAGCCACCCAACTGGTATTGTTTGGATGTAAATATGGCAGCCACCATATCACTCTCAGATCAGCTCACTTTAATGTGAGTAAATGGAACGTTATCTTTTCCACCATCTCTTTCCACTGCCCCACCTATAATCACTATCAATGTAGAGATAACCCCAATAATTCCAAATCCTTATGTCCTATCTGGTGAAATATTGACTCTGAGTTTCCATGTACTGTATGCTGAATATGCCCTCATTAACTAACTTCTACTACTTCCATCTCAAAAATACTGTATATTCCAAATATGCCTATACTCACACAAGAAACTACTACTAATCTATGTGCATGTCCCAATCTGATCACTTGACTGTTTCAACATCCAAATCGGCTGCCTACGGAAAACCCTCTCCATTCTGAGCTGAACTCTGCCGCTCATCACATCCACCTCTCGTCTCACTCCCCTAATTCTTCTCTCCTATGTAAATCCTTGTATTGGTTGCCAATTACCCACAGATTCTAGCTGAAGCTCCTAAAACCGCTCTAACAAAGATCTCCGTAAGTTATCCTGTTATGTATTCACTAATTTTCAGGTACCATCCCACCTGGAACCTTCACTGTACACATGAAACCTTCCTAACCTCCACATTGGTCACTTCCTCTCCCTCTAGCTTTCAGGACTTCTCACAAATGTCATCCCTACTTTGAATTTCTCTTCCAAATCTTGTCCGCCACGCTCCAAGTCTTGAGACCTTCAAGCGCATCCTTAACACCATCCAAATTTTAGTTAGATATGCCCCTCTCCCCTACATAGATAGCCAGATGTGCCCACCTACCACACAATTCTTTTGAAATAATTGAGCCAAACTTCCTCCTCAGATGCTGCATGCCATAACTGTGGATGTTATCCAGTAACATATACAAGATGGGAGGTATTCACTTGCTATTATGTTTTTCCAGAACTATTTTTCTTGAGTATTTTGGATGAGTAAACCCCACACAAACACACGTTCTGCACTATAGGGAGAGGAGGGGAAAAGGGGTGTGAGTGGTAGCAACATGTTGCATCTGAGCACGGCAGCTCTCAGATGTGTGTCTTTAGGTTGAGGTTACTTCTCCATCGCCCATGCCAAGCCCTAGCAAGCGCCTTGCTGGTGCATAGGAGCAGCTGACAGGCAGTGAATTCACCGCCTTCAGCCTCCCATGTGAAAGAGGCTTAATCATTTCAGGCCCTATCCAGAATGAGTACAATCATTCAGGAGATCTTATTAAAGTCTGGCATATTGCAGGCTTGTTTTAGGTGTGCGATTCAGACATTACTGCAGCCAAAGGGATTAGCATGACAGCCAGGCAATTAGCATTCTTTAAAAGGAATGAAATATGGCAGCCTCTGTATTCCTGTCACTACAGTGTCCCTTTAACAAGGTGATGAACTTCCTGGGGATTTCTGTGTACAAAACAGTGCACTGTTGCTATGGCTGCAGTTGTGTATTACGTGTTTCACTTATTGATAGATCTGGCTATAAAATGAAACATTTTATTTTAATGACATTTATATTCAGATCAACTGGTGTAACAATTTTATATTAAGCCCCCCCCCCCCCCCCCCCCCCCACACACACACACACACACAGATCAGCATTGCTTTTTGGCCTTTATAACCCCCTATACTTTATTCCCCTTTATACTTTCCTAGTGGTTCTGGGTGGCCATGAGCTCATGGGTATTCTGTAGTACTGGTCCCAGCCAGTGGCGTAGCCAAAGAGCTATGGGCCCCGGTGCAAGGTTTACATTGTGGCCCCCCAAGCACTATATACATAACAATTGATATGGCACAGTAAAAACCTGCCAAGGACAACCATAATGTCAGAGGTGCAAGGAGGGGATGGGGAACAGTGTGTTAATGATTACTAATAATAAAAGCACCCATAGAAGTGATTATTACCAGCATAGGACCAATAGAGGGCTAATTCTGTGGTTGAGAGCGGGCCCAAGGGCCCCGATGCAATCGCTACCTCTGCACCCCCTATTGCTACGCCACTGGTCCCAGCGCTATCCCATTGAGCCATATCAATCCATGCCCTGCACTAATGAGGACAAGAAAGTCCTTTTACCCCTCATACTTTTCTAGTGGTTCTGGGTCACCATGAGCTATGCGAGTATTCTGCATATTTTAAGTAATCCTTTCTGAATATCAAAAACAAAGTAATTCCAAAATGTTCCTTTAAAAAAATGTACTTGTTGCTTCTGTTAGTTTCCAATCTGAAGCTGGCATTGATCGGAATAGAAAGAATAAAAACTGGACTGAGCATAAAGTTGTTGTGTTAAGTATGTCACCATTTCATCCTTTTTTAGTAATGATGTTGGAGCTTTACTTTGCTGTGACAACTGTGATCTAGTAAAACAAAAAGTTTCTCACCTAAGAGGAAGGAAAAGCTCTGGATCCCTTAGCACTAGTGGCTGGATAGTGTACTGGGATAATACACTTTGTAAGGATACATTAGCAGTAGCGCTTCGCTGATCGCCAGCACCAGCTAACCGCTGAAAAGCACCCAGTGTAAACAAGCGCATAGAGCAGGGATGTCCAGTTCCAGTCTTCGAGGGCCATATCCATGCCAGAGTTTAGGAAGGACTGAAAAATGGAGAAGGGTTCTAATTTATGAACCACACCTTTCCTGGATCAGTCTCCTGGATCAGTCCCATCGGCCCTCAAGTGCTGGAGCTGGACAGCACTGCCTTAGAGCCTCCCTGTTCCTTTCTGTGTACCCTCGATCTACCACTGGGCCCCATTCATATCTCCCACCAGCTGCGTCTTCAGTTCTCTGAATACTACTGAAGATGAGTGGCTCCATACTGCAGATGGGCAAGTCCACGCTGCGCAATACGGAGCTGCTCATCTTCGTAAGACATGCTCAGAGGCCCATGGACTTCCATGTAGACCCAAAGGCCTCTTCGACATTAAAGTCATAGGCTGGAACGGTGGGAACGGCGGTTGAACGAGGGGTCACAGAGAGGAACTGGAAGGCTCTAAGGCAGTGGTCCTCAAACTAAGGCTCGTGGGCCAAATGCGGCCCCCTGAGGCTTTTTCACTGGCCCCTCACTCTCAAAATGTATTACTTACAGATGCGGTCCACTGTATCTTTAAATATCTGCGACCCACATATAGAATAGCAGTGCTGGCACCACCCATCTACGTGGGTCCAATTGGACTGCTGGTTGTCACCTAGTTATGCTTCACTGTCTGTAGCAAAGATGTTCTCCGGGCGGCACATGAATGGCGTTCTCCTCTGTGTTGCAGGACATACTATCTGCACATGCTGTTGGGGGGCATACTATCGGATTTGATTAAATGGGAGGCATAAGGGCTGCACATGATAACAGGTAATAGTTTACACTATCCAGGCTCAATGTAATGTTTTCTACATTTAATGTATACTTCGGCCCCCCAGCAGTCTGAAGTATGTTGACCCGGCCCTCGACCAAAAAGTTTGGGGACCCCTGCTCTAAGGAATCCAGAGCCTTCCCTCCTCTTAGGTGAGTATCTAACTTTTGGTTTTACTAGGTTACACATACCTACCAACTTTTTGAGATAAGAGGGACACTTAAGCCACACCCCTAACCACGCCCCTGGCATACCCCTAGTCACACATACCGTAAAGATTTCTCAAGAAAAATAATTTGTTTTATAATTCGAACGTTATTGGTCCTGTCTGTCCTGGGTTATTTTCCTTCACATTAAAACTTAAAAATAAGAAACCTATCAATTGTAAAGGATGGGAATAACATTTGAAGTCAAACACATTTTTTTCAGTAGAAAAATACATTTTTTTTTACACAGAACTGTACGTTAGTCCTGAAAGAGGGACAAATGAGGAAGAAAGAGAGATTTGATTGCCAAAGAGGGACTGGGAGTTATGGGTTACATTTGTGCTTTACCGTTTCCAACACAACTGTGGACCCCCAAAAAATCACTTTGCTGCTGTATCCAGCCATAGCTACAGCAACCAACCCACCAAATTTGACCAAACCAATTCAAAAATATTTAGAAGGGCAGTGAAGCTTCCCTTGTGCAAGTGGAGGACTGTACATCCATTTGTGGAGTTAGTGACTTGGAGACAATCTGCTGCTTTGTCACGCTACATCCTGTGTAGCCTCTAAGCCTGGGCGATCTTTGTCTAAATGTAATTACATCTTTACAAACATTCCAATAACATTCATTTTTTAAATTCCCGCTGGGGATGTGGAGTAAAAGGAGAGCACACCAGGCACAATGAAGGCAGCTTCTCTTTCTGTGAGACGTCTTCTCCTTCCACGCTGGATATGGCATTATTTGGTGCTGGGAGCTCCTCTGGGTCTTCCAGCCTGGAGAATTTAGTAAATAGGCCGTTTCAGCTGGAATGGCTTTCACACAGCAGAGAATAGAGGCAGCTGTTAGCAATGGGCAGGTGTCTACTGTCTGTTTCTTTCTTCCACAGGAGAACTATCCCAGGAATTCTGCTTCTCTGAAGGAGGCACCTCCTGGGGAGGCAGAAAGTGACACAGAGGCTGAAAGAGACATGTCAGAGCTAAAATTCCTGGAACACACCAACCTCTTATGCTAAACAGCATCTGGGAAGGACAGAGAGCGGCAAGGCCAAAGGCTGGGGAGTCACTGTTGGTATCTGGAGTTGTACCTATTGTCACCATGCTGGTCATCGATCCCTGATTTCCAAAGACTAGCTTATCCCCAGGAATATCCTGGTTTCTGTTCACAATATCATAGCATTCCTCCTTACGATTAATATATGTAATGCAATGGTATTGCTATTTATTTTATTTATTGTATTTATAAAGCGCCAACATATTACGCCGCGCTGGGCCATTGCTAGCAATGGATCTTCTCACTAGGGACATTAACAGTAACGGGTTATTCAAGAAGAGGCAGTCCATTTGGGTGGTAGTTTCGGCTGGTGCATGGTAGACCGCAATGTTAATAGCGGCCATATTGCGCTGAGGCCGTGAGTTGGGTGTTCAATGTAGCACAGTTCGACTAGCTGATTGGGCATTAGTGGCTGATCTAATAGTAATTTCGATACCGCTAAAGCCCCCTCTACACCATTCAACTCCAGGCGCGATCGATCGAATTTGATTAGATTGAATTCGATTAGATCGATTACATCCGACATGTCCGATCGTGATTCGATCGATTGTGTGATCAATTTTGGCTAGTTTTCAATGCAAATCGATCACACGATCGAATCGATTCGATCGGGCATGTTGGATTTAATCGATCCAATCAAATTCGATCGATCATGCCTGGAATTGAATAGTATACTATCTGATCAGCAGTTAGTAGCCGATTGCATTGTATTTTGGTTAATGCTATGGTACATTGGGTGCTGGGGGGGGGGGGTTATTTTTAGGCATTAGAAGGGGGGTGGGATAGTGTTAAGCTGAACACCATCCTGCAGATCAGGACCAGATGGATCCGGAATCTTTGCTAACGAGAGATCGTTCCCCCGATCCATCTGGCCGCATCTGCGTCGTTTCTGGCATCCAAAACAAACAACCACATGAACAATCATTTACAGAATTGCAGCAAAACCCGTGCAAGTCATTTACTAAATCAGACATGCCTGTCGTTCAAAAAATAACGGTCGCGTGAGTGGCATGCGTTGTTAAACATTGTTCAACACATTTTTTGTTAAATGATGTTATGCAATATCACTAAAATAATCGTTCGTGGTGCAAAATTGCTTGCAAAAATCGTTTAGTGGGTATGGGCCTTAACGAACTGCTTGTAGTTCCGGGACGTAGACTCTACGTCCTAATTAGTGCTGCTGTAGGTTTCAGGACGTATATTATCTACGTACTGCATTAGAAACCACTGCCTGCCGCCGCATGTGCACGGGAGCAGTCCTGTGAATGATTAATGCTAGCTAATAGCAACAATCATTTAATAAAGTTAGGGGGAAAAAAGTTTTAATTAAACATTTTTTTTAAAGTGAGATAGTCCCAATAAAATACAATTTGATTTATTTATTTTTTTATTAGTTAATTTTTAACTCCAACCTAGCCTATAAATTCATTAATAACCCCTGCAATACCTACACCTTTTTATAATCTTTTAATGACTGCCGCCTGTAGTGATCGGATGTGATCGCTAGGGCGAAAGTTTGGGGGCTCAATGCCCTACAGATGTATTGCTCTGCCATTGCCTAGCGATGTATCTGTACAGCACTATGGTCCCTGAACTGTCGCACTAGCAAACGCGTCTGATCACCACAGATGCACGGGATAATGGTCCACCATATGCTCAGCTAGTAGTAATATATGGAATATGCCGTATTGTTTTAACCAGAAAGGGCCCCCAAAAAATCATTTTGATGTGTTTTATAACAGTGGGACGTGTCGTACAAATAAGAAAGGGTGAAAAATAAAAAAATGGGTACTTTCTGCTTTTACTCCTAATTTTTCTCCATAAAATGACTATAAAATAAAAAGTGTTGTGAGAGAAATATTACCCAAAGAAAGCCTAGATTGTACTGAAAAAAACAAGATTACAGTATATATCACTAAGATGGCATAAGTAATAAAAAGTTACTGCTGTATCAAAATGACACCGCTAAAGTGTCAAAAATGTCAGTAACCTTAAGGGCCCGTTTCCACTATCGCGAATCCGCATGTGTTGTCTGCATGCGGCTTCGCATAGCCAATACAAGTGGATGGGCCTGTTTCCACTTGTCCGAAGTGCTGAGTGTTTTTCTGTGCGGAAAAAAATCTGCACGGCAGAGCCGTCAGAATTCGCTCCCCGCACACCGCTATGCGAATCGCACGCAATGCATTGAATAGGGAAATCGCATGAGTTTTTGGCATGCGGTTTTTCCCGCAATTCTGCGTGCGATTTCGCATAGAAACTAATGTAAATTAACACAGGCAGTGACATGGTTAAAATCGCATATACCCTAACCTATGTGAAATCGCAGCAAAAAACGCATGCGAAATCGCATGCGATTTCGTCAGCGGTGAATTACCGGCGATCCCGCACCGCAATAGTGGAAATGGGCCCTAAGGGGTAAAAACCTTCAAATGCAAACTCGTTAAGGCATTAGAAGGGGGGTTAGTATTAGAACAGAGGAGTGGGTAAGTAACTTATATAATTTCGGTAATATTACATAACTGATATTTTCACTATCTGTATCAACCTAGTACCCAATTCAACAGATGGTGCTGTAATATGTACTCCTTTCAGTAGACTTGTTACTTGTGATTGCTTGTGTGACATGGCCGATAGCGCTTCCTCCTGAGGAGAAGACCACCTGTATAAGTGTGTATAATCTGTATCTCTTTACAGCAATATCACATACGGTAGGTGAGTGTGTCCCAGCATCATTATTGATGTGTATTTATATATCGCTGACTTTTTCCGTGGTGATAGTAGCTTCGCTGACTAAAGTCTAACGCTTCATACACACCGAGGCATTTCTGTTGCTAGGCAGAGTACTCGATCCATTAAGCGACAGTGTAGTGCCAGTGCTAAAAATCTGTCATGCTGCCGTACACACACTGGATTCACTTCTGATTCGCGGCCGAGGTGATCTTTATTGGCCGCCACGGCTGAATTCAATCCAGTGTGTGCTTAAAGGACACCTTAAAGGGATACTGTAGGGGGGTCGGGGGAAAATGAGCTGAACTTACCCGGGGCTTCTAATGGTCCCCCGCAGACATCCTGTGTTGGCGCAGCCACTCACCGATGCTACGGCCCCGCCTCCGGTTCACTTCTGGAATTTCTGACTTTAAAGTCATAAAATCACTCCGCCTGCGTTGCCGTGTCCTTGCTCCCGCTGATGTCATCAAGCGCGCACAGCGCAGGCCCAGTATGGTCTGTGCCTGCGCAGTATGCTCCTAGTGACATCAGGGGAAGCGAGGACACGGCAACGCAGGCGCAGTGGTTTTCTGCCTTTAAAGTCCGAAATTCCAGAAGTGAACTGGAGGCGGGGCCGTAGCATCGGTGAGTGGCTGCGCCAACACAGGATGTCTGCGGGGGACCATTAGAAGCCCCAGGTAAGTTCAGCTCATTTTCCCCCAACCCCCCTACAGTATCCCTTTAAGCGAGAAGGATATGGAGGCTGACATTTATATTTCCTTTTAAAGGACAACTGTAGTGAGAGGTATATGGAGGCTGCCATATTTATTTCCTTTTAAGCAATACCCAATACCAGTTACCTGGCTGCCCTGCTTGTCTCTTTGCCAGCAGTAGTGTCTAAATCACACCAGAAACAAGCATGCAGCTAATCTTGCCACATCTGACAGACAATAATGTCAGAAACACCTGATCTGCTGCATGCTTGTTCAGGGTCTATGGCTAAAGGTATTAGAGGCAGAGGATCAGCAGGATAGCCAGGCAACTAGTATTGATTAAAACGAAATACACATGGCTGCCTCTTAGTACCTCTTATTACAGATGTCCTTTACCTGGCTGTCCTGCTGATCCTCTGGTTCTAATATTTTTAGCCATAGACCCTGAACAAGCATGCAGCAGATCAGGTGTTTCTGACATTATTGTCAGATCTGACAAGATTAGCTGAATGGTTATTTCTGGTGTTGGCCAGGCACTACTGCAGCCAAATAGATCAGCCGGCCTGCCAGGCAACTGGTATTGTCTAAAGGGAAATAAATATGGTAGCCTCCATATTCTTCTTACTACAGTTGTGCTTTAAAGGGAACCTAAACTGAGAAGGATGTGGATTTTTCCTGCTGATCCTGTGCCTCTAATACTTTTAGCCACAGCCCCTGAACAAGCATGCAGATCAGGTGCTCTGACTGAAGTCAGACTGGATTAGCTGCATGTTTGTTTCAGGGTTTAGATTCAGCCACTACAGCAGCCAAAGAGATCAGCAGGACTGCCAAGCAACTGGTATTGTTTAAAAGGAAACCTCCATATCCTTGTCAGTTAAGGTTCCCTTTAAGGACAGTTTTTGGAGAAACTAACTTACTTATCAGCATGGTTTTGAGAAGAGAAGGGGAACCTGTGTGTCTTTTTAAAATCCCCAAAAATAATAATTGCATAATTGCAGTATTTGTATAGCGCCCAAAGCGCTTGCGAGGCAGCCACTAGAGCGCACTCAGTAGGCAGTAGCAGTGTTAAGGAGACTTGCCCAAGAAACTCCTTACTGAAATAAGTGCTGGCTTACTGAACAGGCAGAGCAGAGATTTGAACCCAGGTCTCCTGTGTCAGAGGCAGAGCCCTTAACCATTACACTACATAGCCACTGGATAGTGTAATGGGTAGACCATACAACTCCATGTAGATAGTGTCCTGGCCAAGATTTGACCTGTGCACCATATCCCTACGAGGCAAGAAAGCTACCCTCTATCCACACCCATTATTCACAGCTACATTCTGGTCTACACAGGTAGACCATACAAACTCCATGTAGATAGTGTCCTGGCCAAGATTTGACCTGTGCACCATATCCCTACGAGGCAAGAAAGCTACCCTCTATCCACAACCATTATTCACAGCTACATTCTGCATTTACTTGAAAGTAGTCAGATAAATATCCCATTACTGGTGTGAAATCTATACTAAGTAGGAATAATCAAAGCCACACGCATGTAACCTGTATAGCTGCCCACTACTGGGGATAAAAGGGTCTTTGAAGAGGCAAATACGATATTATTGAAATCTGATAAATTGGTTGTTTGCTTCCAAGCATTTCCTTCAAAAGTAAACTCTCTCATAATTGCTAACCACAAATAAGCTCTGTACATAAACTGTAAAGCCCAGTACACACCATGCAATTTCCCGCCAGATCAACAGGTCGATAATTTCCAAACCGCCAGATCAACTCCCGATTGATATTGCAATTGATTTTCCATTAACTACTGTGGGAAAAAAAAATAGAATGCGTTATCGATTGTGAAGTGATCCAACCGGTTGGAAATTATCGAATGACCCATCGATCTGGTAAATTATGTGGTGTGTACTGGGCTTTAAGGCCTCTGTTACACAGCAGACTGAAGGTGGTGAATGCTCTGCCTGTCAGCATTCCCCCTCCATGCACTGGCTGGTTGCTTGTTAGTGCTTGGCACCGGCACTAGAGTGGCAGCCGCCACACTGCGTCACATGTGAGTGTGGCCTCAGCCATGCTCAGACACATAGTTACATAGTTGTTTGGGTTGAAAAAAGACATATGTTTGTGAAATGTTATAGTGTGTGGTAGGTTATAGAAGAAATTACTATTAAACAAACCAACTTTTTCTTCATATTCCATTGTCTCTCGATATTTTCTCATTTTCAGAAAATTTGAGCTTTTATGCATGGTACCTCAAAAAGAATTTTGAAAACTAATCAACCAAACAGAATAATCGATTGCATTTCTCTGATTGAAAAAAAAAAGAAAAAAATTGTTAATCAGGGAAAAACTATTCTGAGTTTTTTTGTTTTTTTTTGAATGTGCTTAAAGAGAGTCTGAAGCGAGAATAAATCTCGCTTCAGACCTCATAGATAGCATGGGCATGTGTGCCCCTGCTAAAACGCCGCTTAACGGGGGTCCCTTCACCCCCAAATCCCCTCGGTGCAGCGGGGGAGCGCTTCCTGGTTGGGGCAGGGCTAACCGCCGCAGCCCTGCCCCACGCGCGTCTGTCAGCGTGTATCTCCGCCTCTCCCCCGCCCCTCTCAGTCTTCCTTCACTGAGAGGGGCAGGGGAGAGGCGGCGATGCGCGTCTGATACACGGCGCTGAGAGGCAGGGCTGCAGCCGTTAGCCCTGCCTCCAGGAAGAGATTTTTACGACCAAATTTGCAACCAACTTTTGTGGGGTGGGTTTGGGGGTGAAGGGACCCCCGTTAAGCCGCGGGATAGCGGTGTTTTAGCAGGGGCACACATGCCCCTGCTAACTATGAGCTCTGAAGCGAGATTTATTCTCGCTTCAGAGTCTCTTTAAAGTGAACTATAAGTTATACTTACACAGGGCTTCCTCCAGCCCCATGAGCAGTGCTGAGTCCCTCGCCATCCTTCTCGCCCCCTCGGTTAAGTTGCAGCTTTGTGCACATGCGGGACTCGGCCGCATACCCCTCGTCACGCTCCCGTCCTGTGCCTGTGCAGAACGTTCCCAGGGGACTGAAGCGCAACGGGGGTGCGCACGTGGCTGAGCCATGCAGGCGCAGAAAACCTCGACTGGTGGTGACTGGATTACCGATAGCTGTAGCACCACAACGGTGGGGCTGAGAAGGACGGCGAGGGACTCAGCGCTGCTCATTGGGCTGGAGGAAGCTCTAGGTAAGAATAAATGTAGCCTAGTGTACCATCTCTGGTACACTTTAATGTCATTTTATACTTTTATTAGGTCAAAAATGGGTAATGAGGAATCATTGATGGGTTTTGTGAATAATACCCTAGTTGAAGACATTTTTACGGTTTGATGTAGGTACTGTATACAGAAACTTGATCCCTTGGCAAAAATGTACACACAATTATTACCATTCTGACGAGTGAAGTGTGTGTTAATTTTTTTTTCTTCTTAGCAATCTGTTAGTTATTCCCATAGTAGTGAACTGGCAAAAGCTAGTTTTGGAAGACTAGACATGTATAGCCTACATTATGCTATAGGGTGTGTTCATTGATTTAAGCATTGTTTTTGCTTTTCATTGTCTAGCGCAGTGTGTAATGCCCTGTACAGGTGTAGCTTGTCTCCCTAGTGACAGGGCTGCGTCTGGTCGCCCAAACATGTTTGTGTGGTGTCAATCACTGTGTCCCATCTGAATGGTCCCGCCTCTCCCCAGCCCCCCACACTACATTTAGGCATTCTGCCATTGTTGTCCCCCTGACAGGTGTATAATTGCATGATTGATGTGGTTTCATTACCCTCCAATTGAACTAGGCCCTATCCCACTCTGTCCCCAAAATGATGTGACTGTCAGCGCTTCTCCCCCTCTGCGTACCCTCTGACCCCAAGCGCGCTCGCCCCAAATTGTTAGCTTGGTGTTTGGGGGTCTGATGGAGAAGTGACAGCTCCTCTGTTCACGTACATCTGCCAATATTGGGCGTAGCACTTTGTCCCATTGCCAACTTCTGTCCTGTGGCGAGAGTTCATGGGAGCATCTGTCCCGCTTATCTGCCTCATATCTTTCACTGGGAAGGTACAGTGCAAAATCTTCTTGTTTTAGGGTCCATTTCCACTGAGTGCGAAATCCTATCGCAAAAAATCACATTAGTACTGGAGGCAATGCAGTTTTAATGGAATAGTTACAAAACAATAAAAAATACAGTGTGCTGCAGATTTTCGCACCATGCACCTGTATCCCATGTAACGGTTGTCAATTATGCTAGATGCGAAAATTCACATAAGTCTGTGCATAGTATAACGCAAAGATTCACACATGGAAAAATGCATGCAAAGTGTAATATCCTTGTGGAAACGTTGCCTTAATTAAACTGGAGGGACAGCCATTGACTTGCACTGACTTACAGAGGAACTGTACCGACATATAGCAGAATGCAATAAATTATTCAGGATATAGGGTAAAAATGCTGGTTTCAGCATCACAAACACTTCCTATAGATATGTATTGCTGAATAATGGTACGTACCTCCGCCCTCCCACTGAGGCTTAGCCTAGGCTCTTCATTAAGTGGAATACAACATCCCCCCTTCCTCCGAGCATTTGGGAGACCAAAGATCTTTTCTACTGTCTTCAGCGATCTGTGAAATTTTGAGCGCCCCCTATTAGGCCTCGTTCACATCAGGGCCGTTTCTGTGCGCTTTTTACAGCGCAAAGCTCTGTGCGATCAGCAAGGTATTGATTTTTCCATGTAACTAAATGTAGCTGGTTCACATCTATGCGCTGCGCTGAGCAGCGTTACAAAAACGTAGTGTTGCATGCATTTCTGTGCGCTGAGCTGTAAAGCGCACATCAATGCAAGTGAATGGGTGCGCTTTTTTAGCGCACAGAAGCGCGTACAAGCACATAGAAGCGCATGCGTTTTTTACCCCTAATTGAAGAAAAAAATACATTTGCATACAAAAACAAAGTTTTATTGACAACTGCTGCTGCTACAGTAAGCAAAACGTGTTTTAAAGAAGCGCAGCACAACGCACAGAAACGCGCACTAAAGCGCGCACAAGCGCATGCGTTTTTACCACGCGCTTTCCCACGTTTTTCAGCGCAGCAGATGTGAACGAGGCCTTAGCAGAAGTTTTGGCTGCCGCCATAGTCACCCATTGCCGCAAGGGGGCGATGGGGGTGGGGAGTGGTTAAGGCTAACCATAGAGGAACGATGGTAAAGGTTACCCATGGGGTATGTGGTTAAGGTTAGGCATCGGTACAGGGGTGTAGCAATAGTCATAGCAGCCATAGCAACTGCTATGGGGCCCTTGAGCAGAGGGGGCCCAGGTTGTACTTGATGTTGTTCACCATTAACTTTCTTTTGTTTCTCCACCTTCTTACTTTGTCTCTTAGCTCAACGACTAAACACAGTGTACTTTGCATGGGAATGTAAATTGCCCAATCAACTCATATCCATAGGGTAGGGGCAGGTGGCATTGCTCAAGTGTGCATAGTTCTCAGGGCCCCATGTCCGATCTCACTTTCGATTGTTTTGCCGCTCGATTTCTCATAGAAGTGAATGGAAAAAGATAACAAAAACAAGCGGAAGATAAGAGATTTAAGTGGAGAATCGAGCGGCAAAAATGATTGAGCAGAGAATCGAGTGGCAGAAACGCATCGTGTATTCCGAGCATAAGGGGTCAGGGGGGACGAAATTACGTTCTGGTCATAGTATCCTTATCTTATGCCAAATAGGAATCTATTTGTTATTTGCATGCTGAGATAAGCTTGTTAAGGCACGTACTCATGCTGTATTTTTACAAACGACGGGTCCGTCAGCTTGTACACACGTGCTAATGTCGGCAGAACGATGGCCCTGCGGAAGGGGTCTGAGGGACCCGTCATTTTTAAAAATACGGCGTGTGTACGCGCCTTTACTGTAGCTAAAAATAACCACACAAACAAAAAAGTTCCCAGGAGGACTATTTTTTTTTTTTTTTTAGGATTTTTTATTTTGGATGTTCTAACCCCCTTTAAGTAGCGTTTGACAGAAGATTGGAAATGTTATAGGGTGCACCAAAAACTGCATGCTGTCAGGTAAATTGTTAACTTATTTTTATTCAACATGGTGGAAGACTAATTCACTTTAATACAGTATAATCACATTTTAAACTTTCTCAAGTCAGTAAAAAGGTATTAAATTATTTATCAGTCTTTCCATCTGCCTAATCCACGTGTTTAAAGTTAGCCAAGCCATACGCTTTGTGAAGTTTTTAATAGATTGCATAAAACATAGAGTCTAATGAAAATATTTTAGGCAAGTTTCATATATTGCGCGGTTCTATTGTCCTGCGGTGGGAAGGCCGATCACACCGCACCATTTATCTGTACATATTACCCTGTGGCTGAGTGTGCCGACAGGGTAAATGCGTGTCACCAACCTCCTCTCCTTTTTTTTATTTTTTTACACTAAACATTCCCCCCACCAGCCAATCAGCATGATCAGCTGTCATAGGCTTCAGCCTATGACAGCCGATCACCTCCAAACCCAGAGAGGGGACAGCCGTGTCACACGCGAGTGATTCTTCGCGTTCCCAGACTCATTAGCACCCTCTATGCTGCTATATGGTATATGATATATGCTATAGCAGCAAAGATGGCGCTATTGTGGCCAGGAACGCGAAGAATCACTCGCGTCCCCAGCCTGTCAGCTCCTGTCACCGAAACAGGAAGTGGCTGCCGGCGGGGCCAGGAGGATCGGAGGGAGACGGCGAGGGCACCGGACAGCTGCAGGGGGCTATTGGAAGCCCCAGGTGAGTAAAACTCATTTTTTTTGTTTGACTTAAGTGTCCCTTTAAGGCTACATAGCCTGCATCCTCACTAGCAGTTGTCTATGAGATGCAAGTAATTCCGAGTTTATGTAAGATTAGGAGCAAATTTTGTATGATGCATCAAATCCTGCTGAGGTGGGATTGGATTGGTCCATTTTCAAGTTGCATATATTTGCATACAAAAATATGCATAATCCTGCAACTACTTGGAATTATTTGCATCCAATTGACCATCCCTAAAGCCTCATCTACACGGGTAGATGAGGCTCCGATGATCCTTATCAATCGAGCCGCTGATGCGGCTCGATTGATAAGATCCGACAGGACGGATCTTGCTTCCGCCGATTCCCTGCTCGCTCCCCGCTAGGGGACAATGGCAGGGAATCGAGCAGAAGATAAGCGGCGCCGGCGGGGACGAGCGGGCACGAGCGGGGAATCGAATGCGGCGCACGCGCGGCGAGCGGGGACGCGGCGGGTACGCGCAGGAGGCGATCCGGCGGCTAATCGAGCCGCCGGATCGCTACAACCTCTTATGGTGTAGACGGGGCTTAAGGCCACATACACACATCAGACTATAGTCTTTTGAAAATGAAAGATCACAGACCAATCTTACCACCCTTCATGTAGTATGAGAGCCATACCTACACAGTCTTTTCTATGGAGCTGAACTCCACATCAGAAAAAAATCTTTGCAAGATGCTGCACACACAGATGCTGTACAGACACAAAAGATCAGTTTCTGCAAAAGATCTGTTCCTGCCAAAAATCCATTCCTGCAAATTGCAATGATAGTCTATGAGATCTGCAGATCATCATACACACATGATTTAACTGACATTCATCTGCAGATCAGATCCACCAGGATGGATTTTCAGATCTGCAGATGATTGCTTGATCTGCAGATGAATGTCAGTTAAATCATGTGTGTATGATGATCTGCAGATCTCATAGACTATCATTGCAATTTGCAGGAATGGATTTTTGGCAGGAACAGATCTTTTGCAGATACTGATCTTTTGTGTCTGTACAGCATCTGTGTGTGCAGCATCTTGCAAAGATTTTTTTCTGATGTGGAGTTCAGCTCCATAGAAAAGACTGTGTAGAGTTTGGCTCTCATACTACATGAAGGGTGGTAAGATTGGTCTGTGATCTTTCATTTTCCAAAGACTATAGTCTGATGTGTGTATGCACCTTTAGCCCTGGTGAGCTGGTGAGTCCTCATAACTGCACGAGAACTACACAGCCTCTTTCCTTACCCACCTGATATCTGCCTGGTCTCAGTATTCTGCCGATTAATGTAACATAAAATGCTATTTACCGTTTTCATTTAAATACATGAAAACGGTAAATAGCGTTTTATGATACATTTATTGCAGAACGGTGAGCCATTAAAAAATGCAGAGGGGGCTAGTACAGGCAGGGGGGCAGGGAGGAGAGAGGCAGCGGGACACTGGAGGGAATAGGCACCAGGGGAGGATGTGTTTAATATGCATACTTTACCTTGTCCGGCCGGCGATCTTTCCTTCCCTCCGCACCTTCACTTCTTCAGTTAGTTTGCTGTAGTCCTGCAGCCAGCCAATCACCATGCAGGGACTGAAACCACATGGTGATTGGCTGGCTGCAGGACTACAGCAAACTAACTGAAGAAGTGAAGGAGCGATCGCCGGCCAGACAAGGTAATGTATGCATATTACACACATCCTCCCTGGATGCCTATTCCCTCCAGTGTCCGCTGCCTCTCTCCCCCCCGACCCCATCCCCCTGCATTTTTTAACACTTATAACGCTATTTAGCGTTATAAGTGTAAGGCACACTGCCCGCGCCATTTTTGAACACGTATAACGCAAAATACCATTATATAATGTAAGTCTATGCTGCACCATTATCATTTCCCTGGTGCTGTGCGCCATTATTCTCTGTCACGCCCTACAGGAGTCCCCTACAGCCTAGGTTTTCAACGTGTGGTACGTGTACCCCAGGGGGTACTTCTGATGGTTCCAGGGGGTACTCAAACTTGATATACTTAACCAAAAATAACAATGTTAGAGTTTTAGAGAATGACAAATCTTATTTAAACAACACCAAATCAGTGTTTTAGCTAATTAAAATCAATAGTAAATGCTTGGAAATTATTTAGACCCAATTATTATGTACTTTGATTAAATATATACTGTATTTGTCAAGGGGTACTTGTGATGATGTTTACTATGCTAGGGGTACTTGGTGAGTACAGGGTTTTAAAAGGGGTACTTACCAATGGTGGTCATGTCTTAGAGAACTTGTGGAGAAGCATGTGATCAGTTTGGTCAGGTGATGATATGCAAGTCTCTGATTTGCTAGTCCTGGTCATGTGCTAAAGCAGGAAATGGTCACAGCAAATCAGAGCTTTGCAAATCTATCAGGAATTAGGAATCGTTTATTTCGCCAAGCATGACTGGGTCATGCCCGGAATTGGGTTTGGCACAGTACATTTGGCTCAGAAGGGAGGAACAGAAAAATGTACACTTACACATGTCAGTAGCAGACGGTTACAGTTACAATTACACATGTCAGTAGCAGACGGTTACATTTGCTTTTCATTTGCATTTACATTGTACATTACATTCGCGTTAACAGTTTGCATACTAGGGCAGCAGTTGGCTCTGTCCGTGACAGTTCTATATTGCATGGGGGTGCCCTGGTGGGGAGTATGTTGAGGGAGTTCAGGAGGCTGACGGCTGAGGGAAAGAAGGAATTACTATGCCTAGCCGTCTTTGTGGAGATGGCCCGAAGCCTTCGTCCCAGTGGCATCGGACTAAAGTAGCAGTGGCCCGGGTGAGAGGGGTCGTTAGCGATCTTCAGGGCCCTCGATCTCAGTCTTTTGTTGTGTAGGAGGGCAAGTGAGGGGAGAGGTCTCCCAATGACCCTCTCCGCCGCCCTGATGACCCTGTGAAGTGAGTGCCTGTCGCTGGCGGTTGCGCCAGCGTACCAGACCAGAATGGATGAGCAGAGGATCGACTCAATGGTAGCGGAGTAGAAGTTGGTCAGAATCTCTTGGGTCATGCCAAACTTCCTCAGCTGGCAGAGGAAGTAAAGTCTCTGCTGGGCTTTTCTCTGTATCGCGGTGATGTTGGGCCTCCAGGTGAGGTCACTGGAGATTGTGGTTCCCAGGAGGCGAGCGCAGGGTAATCTTGCCACCTCCGTACCATCGATGTGAATTGGGGGTGGGGTGGAAGCGGACCTTCTGAAGTCGACAATTAGCTCGACGTTTTTTGCAGTGTTCTCCTTGCACCAGAGGCACCAGCCTCTGTTCTCCTTGCACCAGAGGGAGATTCTCTCCACCTGCTGACAGTATTCCTGGATATTTTTTTGGGTGACAAGTCCAATGATAGTAGTATCATCGGCGAACTTGATGACCTTAACTGAGTCTGCCCTGGATCTGCATTTGTTTGTGTAATGGGAGAACAGCAGTGGAGACAGGACACATCCTTGGGGTGCACCTGTGTTTGTGGTCATACTTCGTGATTTGATGTCCCCCAGCCTGACGACTTGGGTCCTGTTGGTGAGAAAGTCTGTGATCCAGAGTCGTAGGCTTGGGTGCACTCCCAGTGCAGCTAGTTCTTCCTGCAGAATGCGTGGGCAGATGGTGTTGAACGCCGAGCTGAAGTCCAGGAGTAGGATTCTTGCGTACGTGTCTGGTCTATCCAGGTGGTCATAGATAGATTCAAGGCAGATGTTTACTGCGTCGTCAGTGGACCTGTTTGCCCTATACGCGAACTGATAGGGATCCAGAAGGGGCAAGGTGGAGAGTTTGAGGTTGGATAGAACTGCTCGCTCCAAGGTTTTCATTATGACGGACGTGAGGGCCACTGGTCTGAAGTTGTTAAGCTCGGAAACTCCCTGTTTCTTAGGGACCGGGATGATGGTCGACCTCTTGAAGCAGGCGGGGACCTTTCCTTCCCTTAGTGACTTGGTGAAAACGGAGGAGAGGATGGGAGCAAGCTGCCTGGCGCAAGTTTTCAGGCAGGCTGGAGTCACACCGTCAGGGCCAGGGGCTTTCCTGATGTTTAGTGTTGACAGGAGTTGCAGGACATCAGCCTCTCCCACCGCTGGGGAGGGGAGTGGGCTCGTGATGTACTCCTCGGTGCGTGGAGGGGGAGTGAGAGGTTCCAGGTGCTCCCCCAATTCTTCCTGTCTCTCAAACCTGCAGTAGAACTTTCCGAGTTCTTCTGCTAGTTCTGGGCTGGGTGGTGCGTGTTGAGGGGGGGGGTTTGTAGTTGGTGGCAGTCCTGAGCCCCCTCCATACAGCCCGTGAGTCGTTTGAGCGCAGGTTTTGCTCCATCCTCTCAGCATATTCCCCTTTGGCGGCCCTCAGTTCCCGATTAAGGTCGTTCCTCGCCCTCCTGTAGTCAACCAGGTTGCCGGACCTGTGTGCGACTTCCTGTGGAGAAGCATGTGATCAGTTTGGTCAGGTGATGATATGCAAGTCTCTGATTTGCTAGTCCTGGTCATGTGCTAAAGCAGGAAATGGTCACAGCTGCTCAAACAAATGGCATGCTTCTCCGTGAGTTCTCCTAGACATAACCATCACTAGAGGAACATGGTTTCTGATAGACATATACTCTCTGCTGGACCAAGCAACGTGTTCTGACCTATAGAGTAAGGAGGGGGAGGAAAACTTAAAGGGGAACTGAAGAGAGAGATATATGCCATGCTTATTTCCTTTTAAGCAATACCAGTTGCCTGGCAGCCCTGCTGATCCTCTGCCTCTAATACAGGGGTCTCAAACTCGCGGCCCGCGGGCCATTTGCGGCCCTCGATACAATATTTTGTGGCCCTCGCCGGCAAAAGCTTCCTTATAGTTCGCTTCAGTGCTCCCAAGTAATCGGCCGCATCCCCGCCGCTAAACGAGGGCTGCAGAGCCCCCAAATCGTCTGGGGTGCAATCCGCCGGCATTGCCTGGAAGAGGCAGAGCTTTCAGCTTCAGCTCTGCCCCTCCTGACGTCAATCGCCGCACGGATCGCCGCCTCTCCCCGCCCCTCTCTGTGAAGGAAGAGTGAGAGGGGCGGGCAGAGGCGGCGATGCGCCACAATTGTGAAATCCCTTATGCGGCCCAGCCTCATCCGGACTTTGCATCCTGCGGCCCCCAAGGTAAATTGAGTTTGAGACCCCTGCTCTAATACTATTAGCCATAGCCCCTGAACAACCTACGAGAGGAATCGACGCTGAAGACTTGGGCGCAGGACACAGCCGGTATTTGGCTGATCCTGCTGCTGCACAAGTCCGGGCCGTGTTAATTACCATTCCCCCTCCAGGCCGCCATGGATAGTGGGGGAATGAAATAATTCAGCTTCCAGCTATTGCTGGAAGCCGAATTAGTGTTTTAAAAGCAACTTCAGCTCCATCTTCTGACGGTGCTGAAGTTACTCCGTGCCTGCTATAGCCGTAGTTCCTATTACGGCCTATGGTGGCGCTGGCTGCGCCCAAGTCTCCTGCACTGCTGCGCCCAAGTCTCCAGCGCTGGATTTGGACTGCTCGCCTGAACAAGCTTGCAGCAGATCAGGTGTTTCAGACTTTAAAGTCCGATCTGACAAGACTAGCTGCATGCTTCTTTCTGGTGTTATTCAGATACTACTGCAGAGAAATAGACCAGCAGGGCTGCCAGGCAACTGGTATTGATTAAAAGGAAATAAATATGGCAGCCTCCATATACCTCTTACTTCAGTTCCCTTTTAAAGGACAACTGAAGTGAGAGGGATATGGAGGCTGCCATATTTATTTCTTTTTAAGCAATACTAGTTGCCTAGCTGTGCTGCTGATCCTTGGACAAATTTTAGCCATAGACCCTGAACAAGCATGCAGCAGATCCGGTGTTTCTGACACTATTGTCAGATCTGACAAGATTAGCTGCATGCTTGTTTCTGGTGTTATTCAGACACTACTGCAGCCAAATATATCAGCAGGTCTGCCAGGTAACTGGTATTGCTTAAAAAGAAATAAATATGGCAGCCTCCATATTCTTCTCACTACAGTTTTCCTTTAACCTCTTGAGGACTGCAGGGCTAAACCCCCCTAGTGTCCAGGCCATTTTTAGTAAAATTGGCCACTGCAGCTTTAAGGCCAAGCTGCAGGGCCGCACAACACAGCACACAAGTGATTCCCCCCCTCCCCCTTTCTCCCCACCAACAGAGCTCTCTGTTGGTGGGGTCTGATCACTCCCCCCATGCTTATTTTTGTTTAAATAAATATTATTGTTGTTGTATTTTTTTTAACCTGTCTCTTTAAAAACCCTTCCCTGCCTCCCTCCCTCCCCACAGCCAGCCAATTACGGCGATCGGCTGTCATAGGCTTCTGCCTATGAGAGCCGATCGCTCTCTTGTCCCCCAAGGGACAGCCGTGTCACACGGTTGACCCCAGTGCAGCGCTGCTGCCGATCGCAGCGCTGCACAGTGTAAATAGGCGGCGATTACGCCGTCTAACAGTCTCCCAATTGGCAATAGCTGCTCAGGGGCTGAATGCGGGGCGGAGCTCCGCCCTCTGAGCATGAGATGTGCGCGCAATCTCATGCAAATTACAGCCCCAGGACTTTACGCCAATCGGCGTGACGCGGTCGGAAACAGGTTAAAGACTTTCCAAATGTAAATAAAGAAAAAAACAAAGCATTTGGACAAAAGTATTAAACTGGCCCATTTGCTTCTCCCTCTGTGATATGCTGTTTAGGAAAACCTGTAAAAACAGACTGTTGCCTGAGGCCGGCTTATCACTGCAGATTGGTGGTGCGGCCACCACCCCGCCAAAAACAGGCCTTCGGGGATCACCGTGTTAGTACACAGTAATCTCCGTCTGGCATCCGGCCACGCAGGAAGTGACACTCACTTCCTGCTGGGCGATAGATTACATGCGTATAAGTGTATTGTTAAAATACGCTTCAGCGCATGCGCGATGCTGAAAACTGTGGTGGGTTTTTTAAATACACATGCGTTACCATAGACTTGTATGACTTCCGGTCTGACGCAGATTGCTGCAGGTCGCCGCAGTAGCCGCATGATAACGTAGGTATGGTAGTGTGTGCATACCGCAACGTGGGGAGAGTGAACTCCCCCATAGACTTTCATTAAGCTGCGGTGGGGTGCGGTAAATTTACCGCACCGCCTCAGTGTAAAAGGGCCCTTAAGTGATCATGATCAAGTGATCAAGTAATACAAAGCGCTAATGCTTGTGCAGATCTTCACTGTAGTGAATAGTCTGGCCTGTGTGTTTCCTGGCAAGTCTTGCTGGGACTTGTTGGAGTCACACAGGTTACCCGGCCTGGTTGTGTAGCCCATGCGTGCTGGCTGAGGCTCAGGGCCGGTGCGCAGTGACCTCAGTCCATTAGCTTGGCCCATACATCATCACGCTGCTGGCTGCTGCGCTCAGCCCTGCCACTCTGCCGCTGGGTTATTTACTGCTCGCTGATTGTGTAAATCTTTCGGTCTATTAAAAACAAGAGAAAACAGACAGATCCTGAGTGTTTTCTGTTCCACTCCAAGGCCCCACTTCCATTCCACCGGCAATAAATTTGACAGGTCTCCAGTAGTTTTTGGTTAATTAAATTGGCAAAAAGAAAAGAGCAGCATTTCTGAAATCCACACAGTCATGAGTAAAAGCCCCCCCCTCCCCCCCTTATCCACACCTCCAGTAAGATGGAAGAAAAAGCAGACTGATATAACCCTTTCAGCGCCACATAGTTCACATTCAGTGGAAACGAAACCGATTTTATTCAGTTTTATTTCACATTATACCTAATCAATTCGAAATAACTAGATTTTTTTTTTCTTAGTCCAAATGAGAGGAATCCAAAGAAAAAAATGTAAAATGATAAAAAAAAAAAAGTGGAAGCCAAAGGTCATTTTCCTAGTTCACTTTAGGGCACCTCTCAGTGGACACCTGAATAGGGGCGGAATCACGACTACTCACTACATGTAATGCATAGCCCTCAACTGTCCCTCTTTTGGAGGAACAGTCCCTCTGTGGGATCCCTGTCCCTCTGTCTCTCTTTATTCCTCATTTGTTCCTCTTTCAGGACTGTTGTACAGATTGATGTAAATATATGTATTTTTCTACTGAAAATGTTGTTTAATTGACTTTAAACTTAATTCCCATACTTTAAATTGATATACAGTGGGATGCAAAAGTTTGGGCAACCTTGTTAATTGTCATGATTTTCCTGTATAAATTTGGTTGTTACAATAAAAAATGTCAGTTAAATATATCTGTATATATTTGAGAAGTGAAATTAAGTTTATTGGATTTACAGAAAGTGTGCAATAATTGTTTAAACACAAGTGCATACATTTGGGCACCACAAAAAAGAAATGAAATCAATATTTCGTAGATCCTCCTTTTACAGAAATTACAGCCTCTAAACACTTCCTGTAGGTTCCAATGAGATTCTGAATTCTGGTTGAAGGTATTTTGGCCATTCCTCTTTACAAAAACAAAAGTTTGCTTTCCTAAAACAGAAAGAATTTGCGATAATTCACGTTGGAGTGAGCTCGAGATGTCTCCCAGGCACCACTGCTGAATATATGCAAATTAACCATTGTACCCTTAGAAGCTAAACACACCTCCAGAACCGCTGGAATGCAATGATGTGTCAGCTTGTTAATATGTACAGAGCCAAAATAATCCAACATGCATACAGACTGTTTCGGATTGTTTGATCCTCATCAGTGCATGGCATGGATTAATTTGGCTCTATGGAGTAGGGCTTGTAAATCCGAGAGGCACAGACTAACCAGCAAGCTCATGGTGACCCAGAACTCATTGGGGTGTGTGTAAGGGACTACAATGGTCCTAAAAGGTCCCTTACTAAGATGTTAAGAAAAACAAAAGTTTGCTTTCCTAAAACAGAAAGAATTTGCGATAATTCAGGTTGGAGTGAGCTCGAGATGTCTCCCAGGCACCACTGCTGAATATATGCAAATTAACCATTGTACCCTTAGAAGCTAAACACACCTCCAGAACCTCTTTACAAAACATCTCTAGTTTATTCAGGTTTGATGGCTTCTGAGCATGGACAGCTCTCTTTAAATCACACCACAGGTTTTCAACTATATTCAGGTTTGGGGATTCAGATGGCCATTCCAGAATGTTGTACTTGTTCCTCTGCATAAATGCCTTAGTGGATTTTGAGCAGTGTTTAGGGTCGTTGCCTTGTTGAAAGATCCAGGCCCTGCGCAGCTTCAGCTTTGTCACGGATTCCTGGAAATTGGTCCCCAGAATCTGCTGATACTGAGTGGAATCCATGCGTCCCTCTACTTTGACAAGATTCCCAGTCCCTGCACTGGCCACACAGCCCCATAGCATGATGGAACCACCACCATATTTTACTGTAGGTAGCAGGTGTTTTTCTTGGAATACTGTGTTCTTTTTCCTTCATGCATAACGCCCCTTGTTATGCCCAAATTACTCAATTTTAGTTTAATCAGTCCACGGCACCTTATTCCAAAATTAAGCTGGCTTGTCCAAATGTGCATTAGCATACCTCTGTTTGTGCTGTGGGTGGAGAAAAGGCTTTCTCTGCATCACTCTCGTATACAGCATGTCCTTGTGTTAAGTGCACCGAATGGTTGAACGATGCACAGGGACTCCATCTGCAGCAAGATTATGTTGTAGGTCTTTGGTGCTGGTCTTTGGGTTGACTCTTACTGATCTCACCATTTGTTGCTTTTGTTTATCCGAGATTTTTCTTTGTCTGGCACTTCAAGCCTTAAAGGTAGGTACACACGTCAGATAAAAGTCTTTGGAAAATGAAAGATCACAGACCAATTTTACCCCCTTGCATGTAGTATGAGGGCCATGCTCTACACAGTCTATTCTATTGAGCTGAACTCCCCATCAGATAAAAATCTTTGCAAGATGCTGCACACAAAGATGCTGTACACATTCAACAGATCAGTATCTGCAAAAGACCAGTTCCTGCAAAAGATCCGTTCCTGCAAAATGCATTCATAGTCTATGATATCTGCAGTTCTCGTACACACCTTGTTTAACGGACAATTATCTGCAGATCAGATCCACCAGGATGGATCTTCAGATCGGCAGATAATTGTCTGATCTGCAGATGAATGTCCGTTAAACAAGGTGTGTATGAGATCTGCAGATATCATAGACTATGAATGCATTTTGCAGAAATGGATCTTTTGCAGGAACGGATCTTTTGCAGGAACAGATCTTCTGCATGTGTACAGCATCTTTGTGTGCAGCATCTTGCAAAGATTTCTATCTGATGGGGAGTCCAGCTCCATAGAATAGACTGTGTAGAGTATAGCTCTCATACTACATGGAAGGGGGTAAAATCGGTCTGTGATCTTTCATTTTCCAAAGACTTTTATCTGATGTGTGTACCCACCTTTACTTGAACTGAGCCTGTGGACTTCAATTTCCTCAATAGGTTCCTAACTGTGGAAACAGACAGCTGAAATCTCTGAGACAACTTTCTTTATCCTTTCCCTAAACCATGATGGTGAACAATCTTTGACTTCAGGTCATTTGAGAGTTGTTTTGAGACCCCATGTTGCTACTCTTCAGAGAAAATTAAAAGAGGAGGGAAACTTACAATTGACCCCCTTAAATACTCTTTCTCATAATTGGATTCACCTATGCATGTAGGTCAGGGGACACTGAGCTTACCAAGCCAATTTGAGTTCGAATAATTAGTTCTAAAGGTTTTAGAATAAATAAAATGACAACAGTGCCTAAATTTATGCACCTGCCTAATTTTATTTAAATAAATATTGCTCACTTCCACTAAATCCAATAAATTTCATTTCACGTCTCAAATATCACTGTGTGTGTCTCCTATATGATATATTTAACTGACATTTTTTATCGTAACAACCAGTACCAGTAATTTATACAGGAAAATCATAACGATTAACGAGGTTGTCCAAACTTTCGCATCCCACTGTAATTCTTATTTTCAGATGTTAATATGAAGGAAAATTAACCAGGATATAAAAAGGACCAGTGTGGTTTGAATCATAAAACTACACATTTGTCTTATGGAAACTTTATGTGCTGGGGGGTGTGATTAGGGTTGTGGCAGGGGCATGGCATAAGTGTTCCACTTTCTTATCTCAAAAACTTGGGGGGTATGGTGTTGTGGTGCAGCGGCACAAGGAGAATATGGTGTCCATAACCCCCCCCCCCCCATGTCAGACTGCACCATATGAGGTTAGGGCTCATGACTTTGTGAGTGACCTCAGGTAAGTTTGCACTTAAGGTGCGTACACACATGCGACTATAGTCGTTTGAAACGATCGTTCCCCGATCGTTTAAAAAAAAGCGACGTTTAAAAACGAACGATCTAGCTTGGCGGATTTTTTCCAACGACGATCGTTTGCAAAAGTAGTACATCGTTGGAAACGGTCGTTCGTACTAGGCTTGACATGCGCATTTCGCTATTTCTCCATGGAACTTTTCATTTTTATGCGCAAGCGCAATAGTTGCTTTACGTTATGTAACGTTCGTTCTAATGATCAGATCGTTACACACATTTAAAAACTAACTTTACTTAGGTCGTTCTTTCATCAATTAAAAGTTCGTTCGTCGTTCACAAGGAACGATCGTTGTCGCATGTGTGTACGTAGCATTAGGCTTTTTATCCTATATCAGACACATAACCAATCGTGGATATGCTCATTGTATGTGTAGGATACGGCTGCATTCACCATTACCGTAGGGACCTCTTTAGGAGATTGGCCTTGATGCCGGCAAAGGGCTTGACCCAAATACCTGTTAGATGTGTGGCAAGAACAATCTTGCTTATTTTGGAATGTTGTTTTAGCTGTTGGCTGTAAATTTTGAGCTCAGGTCCCTTCAAATTTTGCGTCTCTCAGTGGACAAGATCACAATGGTCCCCTACATGTAGGTATAATCAATGGGATGCAAATCATTCAAAGTAGATGCAGGATTATGTAAATTTTCAAAACAAATTTATGCAGCGTGAATATAGACCAGTCGAATTCCACCTTGGCAGGATTTGATTGAATAAGGTTGAAAAAAGACCAATCAAATCCTGCCAAGGTGGAATTAGAGTGGTCCATTTTCAAACTGCATACATTTGGATTGAAAAATTAGCATAATCCGGCATATGCTCTGAATAATTTATGCATTTTGAAAATTGACCAGGGTGGACACGGGACTATGCAAATGTTTAATCCAAATTCACGCAGCTTGAAAATGGACCAATAGAATTCCAACTTGGCTGGATTCGACTCGTCCATTTTCAAGATGCATTTCTGCATAATCCTGCATCAACTCGGAATGATTTAAATCTTATTGATCATTCTTACCAAGATTTCCCAGCAAGCTCATGGTGAACCAGAACTCCTAGGAGTGTATAAGGGTTTGAAAGAGATCAAAAAGCCTCCATACCAAAATGCCATGCAAAACAGAAGTTTGCCTTCTTAAAACTGAAACTATTTGCGATTATTCAGGTTGGAGTGAGCTCTGAGATGTCCCACAGTAATTACCATTAAAATGATTTCATCCAACACACAGCCACACTACTCCGGTTTAGTGTTGGTGTTGGAATTCGGGTTTCCTCACTCAGAAACCAGGATGATGATGTGCACTGCAGTTCAGCACCAAAGCTAGTGGAGAAGGTCATGGGAAGGAGGACGCATCGGAGTCACATGACTCTCTCCACTAGCTTTGGTGTCGAACTGTAGTGTATGGCATAATCTGGGTTCCCCAATAAGGAAACCCAGATTCCAACATATGACAGCTTAATCTCCCCTCCCGGGTGCGCACGATCGCGTCGGGAGCGGAAACGGAGGGTGGCGTAGATCCTACTCCACATCAGGCTAGAACAGCCACAAGTGCGGCGTAGGATCTAGTATGGGCGGTCCCCAAAAGGTTAAACTTAGGCATTTAATTAAAGAAAAAATAGAAGACCTTTTAGCCTTTACACCTTTGAAAATGCTTTCAAATTCCTCATACAGATTGGGCAAAACATTTAAAGATTTTTTTTTTTCATGCTTTGACTTACGCCTGGGGAACCTTCTCACTGCTATCAAATGCTTCAAAATGGGAAATGGTTCTTATCGCTGCTTTTTTTTTATGCCTGGCATTTTTTTTTATAATGTAAACAGGACCTTAGGCAATCACTTAGTAGTTATTATCATTGATTTATAAAAATCGCCAACGTATTCCGTGGGGCTGTAGGGAGTAAGAAACAAACATGGGTACATAATAATACAGGCAATGGTATACACCAAATACAGGCATTGGTACATAATACAGTATTGGTAGACACATTAATTACAGTGACAAATGCAACATGATTAACAAAGTGTATAGCAAATTCCAAGACAAAAAGTGTGAGAGAGCCCTACCCTTGCGAGTTTACATTAAAAAAAAATAGGATAGAAACAAGAGGTGGGGTAATATACAATAAGTATACCTAAAAACAGTGTGTTTTGTAGGATATAGGTAAGGTGCACAACTTTCACCAGAGGTTGAAGAAGGATTGCCTAAGTTTTAGCGTATCCTTGTCGGAAAAAGTGAGTTTTGAGGGAGCATGTAAAGATTTCAAAGGTTGGAGAGTGATTGATTTATTTTGGAAGAGGATTCCAGAGGAGGCGTAAAGTACGTGAGAATTCTTGTATACGTAAATGCAAGGAGGCGGTTCTAGAAGAGGACAGAGGAAGGTTGTGTGCAGAGCAGTAGTTTCGGTTAGGTTGGTATCTAGAAACTAGTGAGGAGATGTACAGGAGAGATTGTGGATAGCTCTGTAGATACGGGTTAGGAGCTTAAATTGGATCCTTTGCTTAATTAAGATCTAATGAAGAGCAGCAGTGCTTTTATCATTTTATAATACAAGTGCTTTTATAATTTTGAAAGGACCAATCAGAATTAAAATCACAAAACTCTATCACAATCGCTGGCAAAAAGGTTACACTTTTAAAAATCGCTACCAAAATCTCTGGAATACCCTCATGAAGGCTGGATCCACACTACAAGTGCTTTTCTGAGCGCTTGTGATTGATTAGCGCTTTCTGCAAGCTTTTTAAAAATCGCTCCTGTTCACTTTCACTAAAATCGTGGTAAAAATCGCCACAATTTTCGCATGCGCGAATATGGCGATTTTTACGCAATTTGTACTGCGATTTTAATGAGTAAATGGGAGTGACTTTTAAAAAGCACTCAGAAAAGCTCTTAGAGTGTGAATTCAGCTGAAATCGCTTAGAAAATGCTAATTAAAAATGAGTTTGTAGTGCAGAGTTCCTCAGCCCTGTCCTCAAGGCTCACCAACAGTGCATGTTTTGCAGAAAACCACAAACATCCACAGGTGAGATAATTAGTGTCTCAGCAGAGCTGATTAACCTCCCTGGCGGTATGATTCCCGCGACCTTGCGGCCGCGAGAGGGTTTTTTTTAACTTTAACTTTTTTTTTTTACCATGTAGCTAGCCTAGCGCTAGCTACATGCTTCCCCCCTCCCTGCGGCTTCCCCCCGTACACACCGTTCGCCACCGGCGCGTATGCCCATCCGGAAATCCCGTTCTGAACGGGATTTCCATGAGGGCTTCCCCCGTCGCCATGGCGACGGGCGCGATGACGTCACCGACGTCATCGACGCCATGACGTCAGAGGGAGTCCCGATCCACCCCTCAGCGCTGATTGGCCAGGCAGCGCACGGGTCTCGGGGGGGGTGGGGGGGGAGGAAGGCACCCTCTGATGCGACAGGGAGCTGCGAATCGGCACGGGGCGGCGGCGATCGTAAGTAACACGCAGCTAGGCTGCGTGTATTAAAAAAAAATTATGCAAATCGGCACAGCGGGCCCTGAGAAATCCTCCTGCGCGGCTTACCTCGGGTCCAGCACGGGGTTACCGCTAAGGAGGTTAACTACCTCTGTGGATTTCCACAAAACATGCACTGTTGGTGGGCCTTCAAGGACAGGGTTGGGGAACACTGTTTAGTGGGTTCCAGACAATTTGTGAACAATATTTGAGAGTAATGAGTCTTATGCATGGGCGTAGCAACCACCCCTGCGACCCCTGCCATCGCAGAGGGGCCCGGAGGCTTTGGTGGCCCCTCCTCCTCCCTCTCCCCAACTTCAAGTGCAGCCAATTAGCAATAACACCTCTCCGTTTGCTAACAAAAACCATCCCTGCCACCTCCTTCCGCCATGCAGAGTAGAGAGTAGCAGGAGTGTCTGTAATTTTTTTTCCTGCTTCCAGATGCTGTTTCACAACAGAACACTCTCTGCTGCCATTCGCCAGCTCCAGATCACATGACCTGCATGGGGTTTGGGGACCAAAGGGGCCCCATGCTATCATTTTTGCAGGGGGGCCCTATTAAGTCTAGTTACGCCCCTGGTCTTATGTGTATGTAGAAAATGTTTCAGCACCTTGAGTTCAGCTCACGCAAGTGTTGCATTGCATTTTATATTTTTACTATGTATATTTAAGATAAAGTACACAGAAAACAGCCACACATATTGTTCAGTTCATGTAACCTCCCCTCACTTTCTACAGATCCAGGCCATCAGTACAGATCAATCATTCATTTATTTATGAAAAAAAATGGTTTCCTATTCATTATTCATGCATTAATTGGTGCGTATAAAGCTGGATCAATAGCGATCCTCATTCCATTGCTTTGGAGTGGCCTGTGAGCACGATATTTATGGCTGGAGAGAGACAGGTGTGCTGTGAAAGTCCCCTGGATCCATTGCAAGATCTTGTTAGCATTAATGTGGTGGCAGTAATGAGGCAGCTGAATATATTATATAATATATCATTTATAAATGGAAAACTATATGCTGTTTATCAGCGTCTAGTTAAAAATGGCGCCAGACATCGTTTTTATATAAATGGCGCCTCATAGGAAATCATTGCAGAATGCTTTTTATCGTTTTTGACTATTAAAAAATGGCGCCGATGTCCTAAACGATATTTTTCGTTTTTGTGTCTCTGTTTTGTACCTTTCTAAACGATATTTTTCCCTTTCCCTTTATTTTATATTTATTTTATATTTCATAAAAACGTTAATTTTCGATCATTAATTCTTTTAACCTTGTTTCTTTCAGTGAATACTTTGATTTTATGTTTAATTCAGCACTCATGTGTATGTGAAAAATTTTTTTTAAAATAATTAGGGAATATAATTATAAATATATAGATCCATGAAAAAAACTTTTTTTATCTTGAAAATATTATTTTATTTGTTTAAAATAAAAGATATATTTTTCACTTCCAATGAGACTCGAACCTGCAAATGTAAAAGTGTTAGAACATAAGCCATCTGACTTACCCACTGCTCTACGTCTTTTTTTTTTTTTTAAACTTTTCATTTCCAGTACTTGTCTTCATAGTTATTATCCCAGAAATAGCACCATCTAGTGTTCAAATGAAATATCGTCCTAAATAGCATTGTATTGTTCCAAATAAATGTAGTATTCCCTGAATCCCTAACAGTGTCAACTAAAATGTCTAATGAAATTTATTTATGTATTTTTATTTTATTAATATGATAAAAAAATCCATCTTCTACAGTAACAAGAGGGATCATTAATCATGTTATCATTTATCATTATTTTTTAAATATGGGTCAGTACTTATGCATATGTTTCATTAATTATTTTATATCTGTTCTGATAATAAATTTGTAATCTATCAATATACATGAAGTAAGTGTACTATATGTGTAAAGTATCAATTGTCGTTCTAAAATTAAAAGGTATAATTTTTACTACCACTTAGATTTGAACTGGAAAATGTAAGAGTCTTTTCACATCAGCCCTCTGACCTAACCACTATACTACAGCCTTTTTGTCTATTATACCAGTTCATGTCTAATACTTGTTTTCATATTTTCTTCCCCTATAAATAGCACCCTCTACACTTTAAATTAAATACTGACCTAAATTGTATTATTTATTTCCACATGAATTGAGTATTGGACCAAAAATTGTAATAAAAATGTGTAATGAACACCTATTTTTATTTATTAGATAAATTAATATGTTCAGAAATTTCAAAAAATTGTAATGTTGCCAATAGGGCTAATGATCATAACTTACTAATATAGCAATATAATTGATGCTTCCTGACCTGCTGTTCCAACTGATTGATGTCCCACCAGGTCCGGCTGCACCCACCGTAGTCTTCAACAAGCACAGTGATCTGCTCCCCTCCATCCCTCTTATCGCCCACAGCACCCCTCAGACCTGTTTGCACCCAATTACCCATCAATCACTCATCAATCACTCCCTGTCACTAGCTGTCCATGCTATTCTTTAGATTAGTCCCATAACTGCCCCCTGGTGGCTCCTTATCACCCCCACACACCGTCACATCCTCCCTAGACCACCCCCCAACACAAACACCCCCCTCCCCCCACCCTGTGTACTGTACACATCTATCCTTCCCTATAATCACCTGTCAATAACTTATCAATCACCCGTCAATCAACTATCAATCTACCCCTGTCACCACCTGTCATGGCTATCCATCTGATCATACCCTAACCTGCCCCCTGCTGGCGTCTGATCAACCATGCACACCCTCAGATATCCCGCAGACCCGCTGTCAGATCCCCGCACAAGTACATTGTTTACCTCTGTTCTCTCCTCTACACACCCAGTAATCACCCATCAATTACTCATCATCAATGACACCTTCACCACCTGTAACTGCTACTCATCAGATCAGACCCTAATCTGCCCCTTCAGTGCACTCACTCACCCGCCACACCCTCAAATAGTCCCCCAGACCCCCTTATCAACTTGCCAGTGCACTGCTTGCATATATTCTCAATTCTAATCACCTATTGATCACCTATAAATCACCCCGCTCCCCCTGTTACCACATGTCACTACTACCCTTTGGATTGTACAATAATCTGCCCTTTGTGGGTACTAAATCAGCCGCCACACCCTGCTCACTCGGCCACACCCTCACATCCCCCCCTAGATCCCCTTCCGATAACCTCCCTAGTATATTGATTGTATCTATTCTCCCCTCTAATCACCTACTAAGACATCCTTGAAGAGGGCCGTTTCTTGGGCAGTGCGGGCATGGTGACCACCCTGGCCGGAGACCGGTAAGTTTAAGAAAGGGTGCGCAGGCAGAAGTAGAAAACTGCTATGGAGTTGTTGAAGGTCGGTGCAGCAAAATGCAAGAATATTACAAGCTCAATCACCTACCTTCACTCTTCCTAGTCTGCCTGTGTTCAACGTCAAGTCATCATCACTTCACCACCGTGTGATGATACCTTATTTCCTGTAGCGGTACTGCAGGCAGTCAGTGCTTGGCGCCCATGGAGGAGTCTGTTTTTCTGTGCTCTCTTCATCATTGTGTTTTCCTGCTCCCTGCTTGCTCCTGTATGAGCGGCTGGTCACTAGTAAGTAGGCAGATGTACTTGTGACTTGTACCTGTGTGACTATCCATAAAGAGTAAGGGTTCTCAAGTCCACGGGGGATGGGGGGGGATGGTTGAAGTGCATAAATTTTACGGCCTCGTCCTGGGTGCTATTTGGGATAGCAGCTGTCCGGCCCATCAATCACCTCCTGTCACCACCTGTCACCCCCTATCACTCCTTTTCATTCAGATCATGCTCTAATCTTCCCCCCTGCGGGCTTGTGTTTACCTGTCTATCACCTGTCTAAACCCTCACCCTCCCCATTGTTGTGAGTTAATTTATTTTTATGATCACTGCCAGTACTTACTTAATTGTTGTGAGATCCACCGTTATACCACTCAGTACGTAACCGCCAATCCAATAACCTACTATTACTAGTACCCTTTCGGTTGTAAGCCAGTCCAAGATTCACAAAGTAACATTTGTTGTTGCCTTCTCCTTAACATGGGTCTATTGAAAAATAATTTATTGCGGTATTATTGGTAGAGATGGGCCGAACAGTTCGCCGGCGAACGGTTCCCCGCGAACTTCAGCGGTTCGCGTTCGCGAACTTTTGCGGAAGGTCGGTTCGCCCCATAATGCACCCTGAGGTGTCAACTTTGACCCTCTACATCACAGTCAGCAGGCCCAGTGTAGCCAATTAGGCTACACTAGCCCCTGGAGCCACTCCCCCCCTAATAAAAGGCAGGCAGCGGCCATTACGCTCACTCGTGTGCCTGCGTTAGTGAGAGTAGGGCGAGCTGCTGCAGACTGTCTCTCATAGGGAAAGATTAGTTAGGCTTAGCTTGTTCCTGGCTGCATACCTGTTCTGTGAACCCACCACTGCATACCTGTTCTGTGAACCCACCACTGCATACCTGTTCTGTGAACCCACCACTGCATACCTGTTCAGTGAACCCACCACTGCATACCTGTACTGTGAATCCACCACTGCATACCTGTTCTGTGAACCCACCACTGCATACCTGTACTGTTCAGTGAACCCGCCACTGCATACCTGTTCTGTTCAGTGAACCCGCCACTGCATACCTGTTCTGTTCAGTGAACCCGCCACTGCATACCTGTTCTGTGAAGAGATGTATGTGAGGAGTGATCAGCAGTCTGTGGAGGAAGGTGACATGAGGACAAGTAAAGAGGAAGAAGAGGAGACATATGTGAGGAGGAGTGATCAGCAGTCTGTGGAGGAGGGTGACATGATGAGGACAAATAAAGAGGAGGAAACTGTTACAGAGAGCAAAACAGGGTGGAGTCCCGGCATCAGGAACCTCTCAGAGACTCGTCTCTCTGTATCCACAGACTGTACAACGGATGATGATGTCATTGGACAAGAGTCTCCTGCAGATATCCTGGTTACCCCAAATATTCTCCCAGACTCCCCTCACCTGTCTAACCCTGAAGGGCCCCATACCCAGCACAGCTCTCCCCCTGCTGGAGGGTCTCATTCCTGTTCCACATGTGGGAAATGTTTTGTATGGAAATCACATCTTGTCAGGCATGAGAGATCTCACACTGGTGAAAAGCCATTTTCGTGTGCTGAGTGTGGGAAATGTTTTGGAGAGAAAGGAAACCTTATCAGACATGAGAGATCTCACACTGGTGAGAAGCCGTATTCATGTGCTGAGTGTGGGAAATGTTTTGGAGAGAAAGGAAACCTTATCAGACATGAGAGATCTCACACTGGTGAGAAGCCGTATTCATGTGCTGAGTGTGGGAAATGTTTTGGAGAGAAAGGAAACCTTATCAGACATGAGAGATCTCACACTGGTGAGAAGCCGTATTCATGTGCTGAGTGTGGGAAATGTTTTGAACAGTGGCGGGTTCACTGAACAGAACAGGTATGCAGTGGCGGGTTCACTGAACAGTACACGTATTCAGTGGCAGGTTCACTGAACAGGTATGCAGTGGTGGGTTCACTGAACAGGTACGCAGTGGTGGGTTCACAGAACAGGTACGCAGTGGTGGGTTCACAGAACAGGTACGCAGTGGTGGGTTCACAGAACAGGTACGCAGTGGTGGGTTCACAGAACAGGTACGCAGTGGTGGGTTCACAGAACAGGTATGCAGTGGCGGGTTCACTGAACAGGTATGCAGTGGTGGGTTCACAGTACAGGTATGCAGTGGTGGGTTCACAGAACAGGTATGCAGCCAGGAACAAGCTAAGCCTAACTAATCTTTCCCTATGAGAGACAGTCTGCAGCAGCTCGCCCTACTCTCACTAACACAGGCACACGAGTGAGCGTAATGGCCGCTGCCTGCCTTTTATTAGGGGGGGGAGTGGCTCCAGGGGCTAGTGTAGCCTAATTGGCTACACTGGGCCTGCTGACTGTGATGTAGAGGGTCAAAGTTGACACCTCAGGGTGCATTATGGGGCGAACCAAACTTCCGCAAAAGTTCGCGAAAGTTCGCGAATGCGAACCGCTGAAGTTTGCGGGGAACCGTTCGCTGGCGAACTGTTCGGCCCATCTCTACCTATTAGGTTCGCGGATTGGAGTTTGCGTATTTGAAGGCATAACGGTTGGTCTCGGCACAAGTAAGTCGTTACGGCACTGAGCAGGAATAAAAAAAAAATGAGGTTGGGAAGGTGATGGTTTGGACAGGTGGTCAACACGCAGGGGGGGGGGGGGGGGACAGGGCCTGATCTGATGGATATGAGGGCTAAGGTGTGACAGGAGGTGATGGGATGGGTGTGCCAGTGGGTGATTAGAGGGGATAATAAATGTAATCAATGCACTGGGAAATTGATTGAAAGGAGGATCTCAGGATTTTGCTGAGTGAACAGTAGTACACACGGGGCAAATTATGGACTGATTTGATGGTTAAGTGTGCTAGGGGGTGAAAGGAGGTGATTGATGGTTCTGTCAGGGTGTTAGTAAAGGTGTCAATAGATGAAATAAATGCACTGGTAATATAATCGCAGGCTATGTGAGGGTGTGGGCAGGTGATTGTGTGGCCGCATGGGGCAGATTAGTGTGTAATGTGAGGGGTAGTAGTGACGGGTAGTGACAGGGGTGATTGATAGGTGATCAATAGGGGATTAGAAGGTACAATATGTGCAAACATGGGACTAGTGAGTTGATCAGAGGGGGTCTGGGGGGTCTTTGAGGTTGTGGCGGCTGATTGGGTGACCGCAAGGGGCAGATTAGAGTCTGCTCTGATGGGTACCACTTACAAGTGGTGACAGGGGTAGATTGATGGCTGATTGACGGGTAATTGACAGGTGATTATATGGAAGGATAGATGTATACGGTACACGGGGGGGGGGGGGGGGCTGTGAAGAATCAGAGGGTGTGGGGGGTGATCAGGAGCCACCAGGGGGCCGTTAAGGGCCTAATGTAAAGAATAGCTTTGACAGATAGTGATAGGGAGTGATTAATGGGTGATTAGGGAGTGATTGGGTGAAAACAGGGGTCTGAAGGGGTGGGCAGGGGGGGGGGGGGGGGTTGAGGGGTGCTTTGGGCGATCTGAGGGAAGGGGGTGGCAGGATCAGTTTGTTTGGTGCAGACTAGGGTGGCTGCAGCCTGCCCAGGTGGTCCCTCGATCACTGGGACCACCAGGGCAGGTGGCAACCTGTATGATACACGTATTATACATTAGAAGGCGTATTATACGCATTACATGCCGCGATCCAAGGTTTAACAACCCGCCGGCGCTTAAAAACAGCCAGCGGGTTGACGTTGCGGATGGGCGGAAGCTATTGCCGGCGGATGCGCGCAAATCACACCGCACAAACAACGGCAAAACCGTGTCCCAGGACCCAACGCTACTTGGCGTAACGTGGTCCTGAGGCTGACACTTTTGCGCCGCCAATGTACAGTAGGCGGTAGGCGAGTGGATCAACACATTTGTTTATGACAACATGCACTTTTAATTAAAAAAAAAATTATTGTTGACATACACTGTGATAGGGACATAAATTCATAGTGTTAGACAATTAGCTAGTTAGCATGGTACTGATTTAAAGAAGGAGTATTGGAGTTTGCAAGAGAAAAATATATGGTTGGTAATGTAACTGTTAAGTGTGGTGGAGACTTAGTACTAAGGTGAAAATTTTGAAATAGGCTTAGTTGCCGGTTCGAATCCAGTAAATGCTCTTTTTTTATATAGGGATTTATTTATAGATGCACTGATATGTATACATTACAAAAACAGAAATTTAATAAGACATTTTTTAATGAGGTTTAATTTTTTAATTTTTTATATCCCAGCTGCATAACGAATATAACAATGTACGTGTAAAAGAAAGTGGGATGACAGAATAAACATGAGAGACAAGCTATTACTGGCTAAAAAAATGAAGAAAAATAGCTGTAGTGAAAAGTAAAAAACATTGTAATTCATGAAGAAATTATTTTTGAAATAATCTATAATTGATGAAAAAATAGTTAATTAATGTAAAAATAGAAGCAGTATCTATATATATATTCAGGTAAAATAAATTATGAGGTTCAGAAGATTCGAACCTGTAAAATGTTGAACAAAGACCAGCACTTTACCACTGTGCTACAGCTGCTTTGCTCAAAATTGAAGAACATTATTTTAATAACCTTATGCGTAACAACAGTATGTTACACAGCGCCATCTACTGTTCGAATATTTTAAAGCAAACCACGCCACCGAAGGCACTGAGGCATCATGATTCTCAATCGTGCCGTCTAATAAATGCAGGCAGCAGAAGAGAATAGAAGAGAGCTTCACACTACGGATTATTCAAAACGCGGTCAATTAAAGCAAGTGACAGTAATTGAATTTGAAAACCCTATTTCACCTTATTTAAATGTAACGCTCATTACATATAAACGAAAAATACCATAAAAAAATGTTAAAAGAATAAGCATAAAACGAAAAAAAAATATAACAATATAAAAACGAAAAAAAAAAACCAAAACGATATTTTTCGTTTATATGACGTTATCGATCGCTATCTGGCGCCATTATTTGGCCGGCGCCATTTTTCACGGACCCCGTTTATCAAGCCGTTGGTATTGCTCTTTGGAACAAAATATGAAGGGGGAAAAATACATTTCCTGTGTGTAAATATATTCAAGTATAGATTATACCGCACTATTAACATCAGTCAGAGGGGTCATATCCCGAGTTATGGACAGAACATACAAATGCGATATTCATGCTAGTGGAACACTGCCCCCGGTGGCCACTTTCTAATGAAAAATTACAGACTGCCCGCTTGACTTTACGAAGCAGCGTATTTAATGCATATTACACGAGACTATAGCCGAGCTGGATGCAGTTTGTTAACTTTGTGCTGCACCCAGGAGGAGGAAAAGTAAATTTCTTTCCATTTCAGTGTCTACAATTATGTATTTGTTATTTTATCTGTGTATTTAGAGCCAAGTTATGCTGTGTACCGTATTTAGAATACTGAGCCATTCACATCAGTCACTGCCCCGAAGGAGCTTACTGCGCTTTCATCTCTGGAGCCTTTTTTAAAGAAAACCTGAACTGAGAATAAGCTCGAGAGATCGGTAATAGTATGTGTAGTGGTAATGGTATATAGAGCTTTCCCAGAGTCATTTATTTATTTAAGTATATATATATATATATATATATATATATATATATAGCGCCGACATATTACGCAGAGCTGTACACACAGAGTATATTGTCTTGTCAGTAAATGTCCCTCAGAGGGGCTCACAATCTAGACCCTACCATAGTCATATGTCTATATCGTGTAGTGCATGTATCGTAGTCTAGGGCCAATTTAGGGGGAAGCCAATTAACTTATCTGTATGTTTTTGGGATGTGTGAGGAAACCGGAGTGCCCGGAAGAAACCGACGCAGACACGGGGAGAACATACAAACTCCTTGCAGATGTTGACCTGGCTGGGATTCGAACCGGAAACCCAGCGCTGCAAGGCGAGAGCACTAACCACTACGTCACCGTAACTTAGACCGGGGAACAAGTTTAAGCCCCTCACGTAATCTTAAAGGTCCCTTAAAGGTACTGCTCATGTGCGTCCCTCCCCGATCAAGCTGCGCAGATCGCTTCCAGCTACGGGAGCACGATCAAGTAGCCTGTGATGGGCAATCTTATGTAGGGGAGATGCAAACCCTGAGGAAACCGAGGGACCGGTAAGGCTACGTGGGGGGGGGGGGGCTGGAAGAAGCCCCAGGTAAGCAAACTTGCTCCCCCCCCCCATCTCAAGTTAACTTTAAGGGGTTAAGTATTTTTTTATAATTATTATTAAGTTTGCGTTTGCGCCCAAAAAAAGGAAATACATTTTCAGCTTTTCAGCAACTCTTCTGTTATCAGCATTAATTGCTCAGCCGGATAGACATGTTTTGGCTTCTGTTTAGTTTCAGGAGAGCTACCACTGTAGCTTACTCAACTGCCTCATTTGCATACATAAAGCACTAGGTTTATTAACCCGTCCGAAAGAAATAAATAAAAAGTGAATACAGACAAGTTCTAAGTAGGTTTGGTAGTATACATATATCCATGTTTACCTTGTCATGTCATATGTCAGTTCCGGTGCACTTTAAGCACTGAAGACTTGATGCTTCAAATTCTCTCCGTCAAACAAATGCTACACCCTAAGGGCTTTTTTTCCATATGCGTGCTTTTAGCTGTGCTTATGGAAACACAATCACAGGGACATCAGAGAGTGCATAGACTGCACTCTCTGATGTTTCCATACATGTGCTGCGATTCGATGGTTGCACACATTTTGGGGCGATTGCGCCCGCAATCTCATTCATTATAATGAATGAGATTGCAAGCACACAGCTCCTGTGCTGCATATGTAAATGAGCCCTAAGGCTGTTTTTACGCATGCCGTACATAATACATGCAGCTATGTTCACTCAATAACATATAAAGCCATCCCTAAAAATACATGCAGCCATGCTTTCATGCTACCATAAACTCCCACCCACAACCCCTTTCCTTTATAATGAGCAGACCTTCTTTCTCTCTGTGTAACAAGTACTGTACTGTTAAGAGAAGTGTCAGGAGGAAGTTCGTCAGCATCAGGATGAACTCCTTCTCCTTTGATTTTTCAAGCCTCTGTATCAGCCTTTTAATGTGTTGTAATGCCTCACCAACCAATAGAGTTGCCCAAGAGCTGAACAGATAGGCAGTAATCACTGTAAACATTCCTCAACCATGCAAGTCTGCATCATAAGCTCTGTAGCGATTACTAGGGCTTGCTTTAGAATGGAAGGGGGGGATACAATGCACAACAGGATAAAATGGTGTCCAGTGAATGATAAAATGAATTAAAAACAATAAAATAAAGTTTGAGGTGGCTTACCTCAATGGAGACAAATTCATATAAAATGACATTTAATAATAGCACTGGCAACACCTTTCGTGGGTCCCTGCCCACTTCCTCAGGCCAAATCAACTGCCTCACTGTGACTCCGAGCTCAAGTAAAAAAAGAAAGTTGTACTCACCCGGGGCTTTTTCCAGCTCAGTGCTGGTCGGGAGGTCCCACGACGGCGTCCTGGCTCCTCTCCTAGTCCCCGCTCCGGAATGGCGACACTCTGCTGAGTGTCGGGCTGTTCCTTCCGCGTATGACGCGGCTGACGTCACACGCCGGCCGCCTCGCGTCATCACGGCGGCCGGCGTGGCAGTACGGCGCATGCGCGCTTTAATCGCGCATGCGCAGTACTTTCACGCCGGCCGCCGTGATGACGTGAGGCGGCCGGCGTGTGACGTCAGCCGCATCATACGCGGAAGGAACAGCCCGACACTCAGCAGAGTGTCGCCCGGGCTGCGGCCGGTCAGCCATTCCGGAGCGGGGACTAGGAGATGAGCCAGGATGCCGTCGTGGGACCTCCCGACCAGCACTGGGCTGGAGAAAGCCCCGGGTGAGTACAACTTTCTTTTTTTACTTGAGCTCGGAGTCCCTTTAAGAGCCGAAGTTTGAGCGCTCAAACGTCACCTCTTAACACAGTGAGGTACTTGATTTGGCCTTAGGAAGTGGGCAAGGAATTCATTTTATATGAATTTTTCTCCATTGAGGTATATCACCTCAAACTTTATTTATTTTATTGTTTTTAATTAATTTTATCATTCTCTGGGCGCCTTTTTATCCTATTGTGCATTGTATCCCCCCCCCTCCCCCGCTCAGGGTAGGGGATACCCTTGGGCCTTTTTCTCAAAAAGTGCAGCCATCTCCGGCTAGCCTGGACCCCGAGTGGAGTCGGGTTTGTTGATCTCCACCTGCCTGCAGTGGTTGGTCGCCCCCTTGCAACCTCCCTTTGTGAAGTACCCTCTGTTGATGTTTTTTTGTTTCTTCTATCATTTGTGACGTACTGCACCATTTGGGCTCCCAGTGTCTGTGTTTTTTTCGTTCCAGGGTGACTGTTAACCCTCTACTTTAACTGTACAGTAAATCTACTGAAATTTCCAGCCTCTTTAGGCTTTTCATACTATGCGTTCCGGCATCACACATGATTAAGCTGCCCGCCAGCTCACACCACCTCCACCTTTTGACATGCCACTGAGGTGCTAAAAACACGGATGGGGGATACCTTAACACAGGGGCCATGTTGAGCAGAATTGCTTCACACTGCGGGCCGATAGGATACCGATATGTTTCACAAAGATGAGGGGATCAGAGGCAGAAGCAATTGTGATTTGTATGAAGAAAATAGAAAAAGTTTATTTGCAGCGATCACCAATCCAGTTGATCGCTGGTGGTCAGCATAGCTCTCATCTATGGATGGCTGTATACAAACTCGCTCTCGCCTGGCGGGCAATGCATTAGGAAACAGTTTGAATCAGTATAAGAAGATGAAAAGACGTGCACTGCCAGGATGTGTTGCGAATTAGAGCTCCTTTATTTGTGTACATACTATTTCAGACGTCAAACCATCCAATACACGGCTCAGGAAAAAGCAGCATAGTACATAGTATTTGCCATGGTGAGAATAACAAGGGGTGGATGCAGGCGGTTAGGCCCGGTTCACATTACAAAAAATGAGCCAAGCGGATACGGTCTCCGCTTCACCGGATGCGGATGACTCTGTGCACATTGCCAAACGGATTGTGAAAACTGATCTGATCAACGATGGATCGGATCGGTTTTCACTCCGTTTGCCAGCAAATACGTACCTAATGGCAGCGGCAGAGGCTTCATCTTCTTGCGCTGTGATTACACAGCGTGTCATGTAACTAGTCACATGACGCGTCATGTAGTCACATAACACGGAAGAAGACAGATGCCTCTACCACCGGCCTTTAGGTATGTATGAGGCACGGTGCACCCTCCTGTTGCTCAGTTTCGCGGCCTGTGGAACGGTCCGTTTCTTCATTAGTGTGAATAAACATTCCATTCCCCATTGCCCCAATGCAACAGCATTTTTTGTCCGGTTCCGATATTTTTTTAGTCCGGGGGAACGGAACGTATGGAACGTATTCGTACCAACAGAAGCATGTGAACGCTCCAATAGGTTAACATTGGATCCCTTCACATCCATTTTGTTTGCACAGTATACGTACCGGCGTAAAAAAAACCCACAGATATGAACCAGGCCTTTGTGGTCAGTCACATAAAAGTTTGGCTCCCCCCCCATTTTGCAGTTAGACCATTGGTAAAAACATTCAATAACTATAAGGTCCTTTTCACATTAAACATTGTAGAACGCAAATCGGTATGAGATTGAGATTTCCAATATGTCTTTTTGTTTTTGTTTTCTTTTTGCATTCACATTTTTTCCCCTTCAATTCTATGCAACGCAGAAAAATACAGCAGATGCAGCGTTTACATTTGGATAAGTATCAAATCGCTCTGGTATGAAATAGTTTCTGCAATTCCTATCATCCTACTGCATACCTGGAGATCAGCAAAACATATGCAATTCAAGAAGCTGATTGAAATGTATTTGGTGTGCAAAGGCCCTTACCCATGTAGGTGAGTCTCCGAAAGGTGGTAGCAGATTGTCACTTTGATTCATCTTTTAGCTGATTGCTTTGGTATTCTCCCATAGTGGAATGCTTTCCTGCCCTTGCTTTCTCTCTTCTCTTCATATTCCCATTGGAGCTGCTGAAGTGATCCAAGCATGCATAACTGCATGGGAATCACTCAACATGGGTTCACTTAATTTTGCGGTACGACCAACCTTCCAATTCAGTCATTTTATTGAATCGGATGAAAATCGACAATGCATATAATTTTATCAAATCTGATGAAGATTGGCAATTGAAAATGTAATGGCGTGCGGTATCACGAAGACCGAATGTGATGGACCCCGGTCGCTGCCCTCCCAAATGTAAATGCGCCCTGCTGGGCCCATGTATTGTAAACCTCAAATAAATCACAAGGCGGCACACCACTGGCTGCAAAGATGCATGTATTGGAAACAGAAGCACTACATGTTACGGAAAATCCTTCATCAGGTTATGCACCTGATGAAGGATTTTCCGTAACATGTAGTGCTTCTGTTTCCAATACATGCATCTTTGCAGCCAGTGGTGTGCCGCCTTGTGATTTATTTGAGTGTAACTAGGAGACCGTGTGAGCAGTCCGGTCGAGGCTTGGCACCGGCAAAATCCAGGACATTTAATACCTGGCACTGCTACCGTGGAACCCCAGTATTGGTTTGGATATTGTAAACCTCCCCTGCTCGAGCTGCGGTGACTCCTGGTCTCGTCCGCTGTCAAACATGCGCCATGTGCTATGGGAAACATTTATGGAAACCGGGAGCAGTTGGACAGTCGCGGTAGCTGAAAATGAAGCAGGTGAGATTTGAATGCATAGCATGGGGGTGGGGGATAGGGGGGTTTATAGCAGCCAGGCAGAGGAGGCAGCACCATAAGCCCGATTCCCAGTAACTTTTGAAATTGATCCGGAATTGGCCTGCGGTGTATGGGCAGCCAACAGATCTCTCTAATCAGAGAGAGATCTGTCTCTTGGTCGATTACTATTTGTGTTGGCACCTTTACATTTGCACCATGACTGCGTTGCATTGTGGTTTTCTAAACAAATTATGTTGAACTGTAATCTGGACACGGCAGATATTGCGGTTTCGGTGCATTATGTGTGTTTGTTTGTGTATCTCATTAGATTAAGCATTCCATTTCAGGCTAGGCTGATCACATGTATGCCTGTATACTTTGCTCTGATCTGGCCATCTGATATTTATCTGCAATGATTGGCATCGTTTCATATTGTGCCTGTGTGACCTAGAATAAGACATCCCCAGATTGTCACAGCTCTCATTGTAGCCTGTAAGAAGGATGATGATGTGTTACAGGTTGTCTGTATAGTATTAGTACATTGTAATGTGGTTATATGTGGAGGAGAATGAACTGTAGGAAGGAGGGAGCGGGTTCCTCTCCCCGGGAGGCAGCTCCGTTGCATATCAAGCAGCACATGGCTGGGACTGCTTGCAAGGTGCTGGGGGGAGTGAGGAGGGAGCAGCTGTGGAGGTTGGAGAGGGGTGACTGGCAACTGTCAGAGAATGATTAATGTCTTTATTATTATTTGTGTGTAATGTCTCCCAACTCCCCATTGCTTCCTTCTGCAGCTCGACCACCTCTCATCCATCAAATGTCCTGACAGCCGGACAGCACAGCTAACCCAACCCCCCACTCATTGCCTGACTCACTGCCTGTGCCATGTCCAGCACATGGAGCTAGTGTGGTGGGAACAGGCAGATCGCCTAAATATAGGCAGGAGGGGGATATGGACAGCAAGGAATAGAAGGAAGAGGCCAGAGAGTAGACAGGACAACAAGGGCCCAATAAAAGGATGGAGCAGAGAGAAAAAAGGGGGACAGGGGAAGGACAGATGGGGCCACACTGAGGTGAAGCTCGAGAATAGAAGTGGGGCATAGACAGGTAAGAGAGGAGGGGAAGAGGGGTGATTATAAGAAATGGCTATACGGAGATCATTGGGGCACAAATACAAATAGGGGAGACAGAGAAGGTGGGGGCAGCACATTACATGGAGATAATAAGGCAACACGGCTAACATCAAAGAAAAATATTACCCCAAATATTAAAAAGTCAATGTCCAACCAATTAATGGAACTTTATTATAAAAACTAATCCATAATTAAAAACAATACAAAAAAAAAGAGGGAAAGAGACTCTGATATTGGGCGTTCATGGATTTACCTCACAGGAGCCTATAGATGCAGATGTCTCCCTCCATGAACCTACAAACCCCTGCCGAAATGCACCACAAGTGTGCTGGCTGTCCTAGGTGTCACTTCTCCCTTACTTCTCTTGTCTGCCGTAGGTAGCTACAGGTGCCCCTTAGCACAAGGTAACCAGAGGTACTCTCCGTATTAAGTAGCTAGAGGTGCCCCCAAGTATTGGGTAGCCAGAGAAACCTCATTATAAAGTACCTAGAGGTGCTCCTGACTGAAGGGAGATCTCGTCATTGGAATGCCGAGAGCAGGGTGAGTACGAGCGCTGTTATTACAGCACAGGAGATTTGGGCGCAGCCGGCACCACCATAGGCCGTAATAGGAATTACGGTTATAGCGGCGCACAGTCAGTAACTTCGGTGCCGTCAGAAGACGGAGCTGAAGTTGCTTCTAAAACACTGTAATTTGCCTTCCAGCTATTAGCTTGCTACCTATTCTACAGAAAGCATACCTCAACCTCTCTGTAGTTCCTATTGTTTCCTAATTTCCCCTTATGTGCATACAGGTAGGGATTGAGCCGAATTACATTATTCCCCATTATCCAGGTGGACCTAGAGGTGGAATAGTATTTAACGCCACCGGGAACTTGTGCAGAAGCAGGATAAGCCATATACCGGCTGTATCCTGCGCCCAAGTCTCCCGGCAGCCAATTCATATGTATTCAGGTGAGTAACCTCTCATTTACTCTTTCATAAGCACTCTGTATAGGGAAGGAGGGAGGAAGGGAGGGGAGTGAGCCACCTTTCTATTATCAAGCGCTTGTAGACACGTGTCTATAGTGCCTTATGGTGAATCGGCCCTGGATATAGGTGTTTACAATTATGACCAATATTATATACAACTAGTCATATAAATGCATATACTAATATATAATGGGTATACAACTCACCATATAGATGCGTACCCATATCAGAGTCCCTTTCTCTCTTTTTGTTTTTAATTGCTTTTTAATGACAAACCGATAAAGAGTGGGAGGATATAGGGAAAAATAGGATGTGGTCACTAACTGGACAGGAATTCAGTCAGAGGACAGAATGTTGACCAGTTTTCTCCCCAGAAATTTTTTCTAGCCGGGTGGCATGAAATAGTAGCCGGGTGGGGCGAGATGAGAATGCAGGGCCAGTGCTACTGTGAGAAACTCTGCTTACAGCATAGGAGGAGGTGAGCCTATGACAGCCGGGTGGTCACCAAAACTAGCTGGGTGGAGAACCCGACTAAAAGAGCCTGGGGAGAACACTGGTTGACAGGTAGAGAGAGGAAGTGAAAAGAGGGAATGAAAAGTGGACAGAATACGAGGAGAGTGTACGGGTCAGGAAACAGGTGTCAAAGTTAGGTAGGGTTCGCAGTAGGTGCTGCGTTACGTTCCCTGTAACGGCAGCAATGCAACACAATGGATTTGGAAAGCAGTGGCGTACAATACTCGCACATTGCATTGGATACATTGAATCAAAAGTATGCTTCTCTTTTACGGTTAACCCGTGCGTCTTGCGGTAATTTCCTGCATGCAGTGCATTACGTGCCACACGCCGTTTTACCGCAACATACCCGCTGCACTGTGAACGTCGCTAATCGCTATAGGGGTGCATTGCAGTGCGGCCATACACCTCTGTGAACCTAGCCTAATACACAGGTAGTAGTGCAAGGAGTAGTGGGAGTCCCAGAATAGGAGAGAGAAGTTAGAGGGGCAGCATAGAGATGATGGCTTTAGTACGGATTGGGAGTCAGCAAGAGAAGATCTGGCAGACCTTAGTGAGGGCTGGGGGAGAAGATGGTGGCTCTGAGATGGATTATTAGAGAAGCAGGGAAAGAAGATGGGAGTCTTGGGGGGGGGGGGCAGGTTATAAGGAGCAGCAGGGGCGTACCTAGAAAGCCCCGGGCCCCCCTGCAAAAAAAAAAAATCCGGGACCCTCCCCCTCCAGGGCCCGCTCAGGGACTTTTTGGGGGCAGGAGGGGTCGCAGCCATGGCCGGATTTGTACTTTTTACCGCCCTAGGCCAACAGTCAACAACCGCCCCAGTCAGTGACATGACTATGTACTCTGTAATGTGCTGCAGAAGATGTCAGTGCTATATAAATACATAATAATATGGTAGGACATTAGACTATGACTATGGTAGGATTAGAGTGTGAGCTCTGAGGACAGTCAGTGACATGACTATGTACTCTGTAATGTGCTTCAGAAGATGTCAGCAATATATAAATACATAATAATAATATGGTAGGACATTAGACTATGATTATGGTATGTATTAGAGTGTGAGCTCCTCTGAGGACAGCCAGTGACATGACTATGTACCCTGTAAAGTGCTGCGGATGAGGTCAGTGCTATATAAATACATAATTATAATATGGTAGGACATTAGATTATGACTATGGTAGGATTATATTGTGAGCTCCTCTGAAGACAGTCAGTGACATCACTATGTACTCTGTAAAGTGCTGCAGAACATGTCGGTGCTATTTAAATACATAATAATAATATGGTAGGACGTTAGACTATGGTAGGATTAGAGTGTGAGCTCCTCTGAAGACAGTCAGTGACATGACTATGTACTCTGTACAGTGCTGCAGAAGATGTCAGTGCTATATAAATACATAATAATAATAATATGGTAGAACATTAGACTATGACTATGGTAGGATTAGAGTGTGAGCTCCTCTGAGGACAGCCAGTGACATGACTATGTACCCTGTAAAGTGCTGCGGATGAGGTCAGTGCTATATAAATACATAATTATAATATGGTAGGACATTAGATTATGACTATGGTAGGATTAGATTGTGAGCTCCTCTGAAGACAGTCAGTGACATCACTATGTACTCTGTAAAGTGCTGCAGGAGATGTCAGTACTATATAAATACATAATAGTATGGCAGGACAATAGACTATGATTATGGTAGGGATTAGATTGTGAGCTCTGAGGGCAGTCAGTGACATGACTATGTACTCTGTAATGTGCCACAGAAGAAGTCGGTGCTACAAAAATGCATAATGATTCTACGATAAACAGACTATGGTAGCGATTAGATTGTGAGTTCCTGTGCGGACAGTTGAAAGTGAAAAGAGAGAGGGGAAAAGAATAGAGATGGGAAGGAGGGAAAAGAAAGGGAGAGACAGCACAAGATGGAATAGGAAAAGAGAGAGGGAACAAGATGGGGATGAGGAAAAAGACAGAAATAGAGAATACATGAGAGAGGACATGAGAGGGAGAGTGTGATCTGAAGGTAAAAGGCAGGAAAACAGATATTTTACCAGCGGAGTGACTGAAAATGGGCAAGCTTGTTTACTTAGAAGTGCTGACCTACTTTGATCTGTTTTCTGACCCCTGCGTGTGCATTAGAGTTGGGCGAACAGTTCGGCTCACTCATGACGTCACACACATGCGCAGAGAGTGCCCGGCAACGGGAGCGCGATCTAGGACGCGCTCCGCCGGGCCAGCGCAGACGTACTACTCCGGGTCATTGTGACCCGGAAGTAGTAAGAGCCACAGATAAATGACAGCTTGGGCAGCCGAACAGTTCAGCTAACACAGCCGAACTGTTCGCCCAACTCTAGTGTGCATACGGAGCTGCTGTATCATAGCGCTGTGCTTCCTGACCATTGGCACGCCTGTACAATGTCAGTGATAGCCCTGTTCCCCTCACTTACTTCACTGCTTACAGAGCTTGCAGATCCTTAGCAGCGTGGTGGCTCACAGTGATGATGAGAGAGGCAGTGAGTGATTACTTCCTGAATTATACAGCTGCCGTTCGTTACAGGACACCGCTCTCTCTTATCACTGTGAGCCGCGCTGTTGATGACCTGCAGCTTTCTGCATCCAGTGCAGTGAGCGGGGAGCTGTGTGTGAAGAAGGGCGAGTAGGTATTAATACCTCTGATCATGCGGACGGGCGGGCGGGCAGACGGACCAGCTGCAGTACTGAGGAGAGGACGCAATCAAAGCATTGCACACTGCACACAGGGCAGATATGAAGCAGCTGATTGGCTGTCAGCTGCAGGCCGCCCTAGCTTAAGCTCCGCCCTAGGCCCCAGCCTACCCGGCCTGCCCACAAATCTGGCCATGGTCGCAGCATAAGAGGAGAGCTGTGGCCGAAGATCGGTGGGGAGGGGGGAAATTCCCCCCCCCCCGCCCTTCCTCACCTCGGGCACTCCTCTCAGCGCTTCCCTCCTGCAAGCATTCATTGGTGGTGCTCGTGGCAGCCGCGGCAGGCAAGCTGAGCACATACCTCCTTCTGGCGGAGGTCTCCAATCACTAAGTGCTTCATAGAACTTCCTGTACTTCCTTTTTACACAGGAAGTTCCATAAAGCACTTAGTGATCGGAGACCGGCCAGAAGGAAGTATGTGCTCAGCTTGCCTGCCGCCGCCGCCGCGGCTGCCACGAGCACCACTAATGATTGCTTGCAGGAGGGGAGCGCTGAGAGGAGAGCCCGAGGTGAGGGAGGGGGGGGGGGATTTCCCCCCTCCCCACCAATTTGCGGCCACAGCTCTCCTCTTATGCTGCGACCCCTACTGCCCCCAAAAAGTCCCTGAGCGGGCCCTAGGGGGGCCCCGGGCCCCCCCGTGACGGCAGGGGTCGCATCTCCTATTGTTACGCCAGTGAGCCAGTGCCTTGAAGGTCCTGAGATGGACTAGGGTGCACAAAGAGACTAGACCAGACTAGACAGCCAACCACCAGGAAGTAGAGGCCTGCGTGGGTCTAATTTTTCAGACCCGAAGCCCTGCTGCCCGCACCCAACCAGCAACCCAAATGAAATCAAAAACAGGTACCCGAACCCGACCTGCATTTTGGGTAACCCACGGGTACCTGACCTGATGCCATGTATAGGTCTAATTTTTTAGACCCGCTGTCTGGTGAATTTGGTACCCGCACCCACAGACCCGCACCCGACCCGCAACCCGATTAAAATAAAACACGGGTACGTGAACCTGACCTGCATTTCGGGTAACTTGCGTGTACCCGACCCGATGCAGGCCTCTACCAGGAAGTAAATAGTGAAAACTGGTCAACAAAAATTTTTTTTGGGGGGGGGGAGGGGGGGGGGTGTTGTTTTTGTTTTTTTGTTCTCAAGAATCATTTAATAATAGGGAGGGATCTGGATATGATTTGAAGCAAGTGAGACATATTAAGCTCAAATTGGAGGGCGGAGGAATTGCAATGCATGCAGAACACTGGACTGACATGAACCGTGAATGGGACATAAAAACAGCCTGGGTGACAGAAAGTAGTCAGAAGGACACAGACAAGAGGGGAGGCGAGGAGGGCACAGTGAGAGACAGAGGGGGCACGACAGTGTGTGAGACCAGAGGCCTGTGAGGTGGCAGAAGAAAGCAGGCAATTATCACATGGTATGATATGGAGATCATAGATGAGGAGGAAGTAACAATTCTCTGGAGAGCAGACGCCATGGGGGAACAGCACAGATCAGGTTGCAGAGGGGCTTTGATTATGCTTGATGGCAGCATTTCCCTTTGATCATAAGAAAAGCAGATGCACGCCGCCTCTCTCTGCAAGCAAGGCAACAATTGTTCCATGATGACTCTTCTCGTGTAACCGACCACACACCAGTAATGTGCCTATATGCACCTCTGTGCTAAGCCGATTCATAAAAACTGGACGTAAAATAGAGGAAAAGTGCGATTCATTTTCTAACCTTAACTTGATAAATGACACCTGAAATCTGGCCGCCACATGCGAGACTGAAGCACCCTCTCCCCTGGGAAATCTGTTACACCGCATAGACTGATACTGAAGGAAGCTTACCTAGAGATTATACAGGAGAGAGCCTGGCTTGTCCGGGACAGGTGAAGGCGTCACCTGTGTGTAGCCAGCACAGCGTGCGATGGTCAAATATTTACTATTGTATGCAACTGATACCTCTTTTTAACATGGAACTAAATTCCAAACTTCATCTCTAATCTAAAATATTAGACACAGCATGATAACCTTTATAGGGAATAAAATGAAAATCCTAAAAAAAAAAAACCACAAAACCCTGAAGTGTTACTTGGTTTAATTTTTGCAGAAGGCACTGAAAGGGTTAAGCCTCAGTGTTTACTATATGCAGAGCTGCCTAGGCAGAGCTTGCCTTGCAGTCTATTCACAGTAGCTGATAAGAAATATTGAGAGGTTCGGTAGATGAATTTCAGGTTTTGAAACCCAGGTACCGGTAAGAAAAGGAGACAAAAAGAGCGCCAATAGTGTAGTATTTCTAATGCTAGGAATTCATGGTACGTTTTGTACCGTGTAATCGAGCCGCTGATGGCTCGATTGATAAAATCTGACATGCCCGATCACCCGCCGGATCAATTCCCCGCTCGATACCGCGGGCAGGACAATAGAAAAAAAAGAGGAGAAGATAAGAAGCGCCCGCGGGGATGAGCGGGAATCGATCCAGCGGCTCGATTACACGGTACAAAGCATACCGTGTATTCCTAGCACTAGAAATGGGAAATGTAAAGAGTTAAATACTCATAAACATGGGTTGCTATGGGCAACCACAATTTTTGGGTATGTGGAGAAAGGACCGTCTCTACTCGGTTACGATGACTCGATTGATCAATGTGGGTCAATACATTATTACAAGGTAAGACTGTTCCTATTACTTACCTCCACTCATTACACATTGTATTATTATTATTATTTTTATTATTATTATTTATTGTATTTATAAAGCGCCAACATATTACGCAGCGCTGTATCACCATTGGAGCGCCATCTCCCATCTTATATGCGCTGATAAGAAATAGATACGTTTATCTTCCTAAGCAAACACAGAACACAGAGCAGTGAATTTTTTTCAGCAACTATGTATGAACTAAAGACTTTTTATTGTGTGTTGTGCAAGAGTGCAGGACCACTTTAAAAAGGAACTGGAGTGGAGTAAAAATGACATAATAAAATTGCTTGTTTTCTTTACTATATTCACTCATAAGGTATTTAGTCAGTTTTTGCCCATAGTAAAATCTTTCCTTACCTCAATTTACATTGTAAAATTTATCACAGGTGGCGACCTCTTTAATCCTGTCAGGTGATCTTTGTGGTTTGTTTACCGAGAGTTCTAAAGCGAGTAGAAAGTATACATGGGGCTTGATTCACAAAGCGTTGCTAACTGTTAGCACGCTTGTGAAAAGCCCATCTTCACACCTAAAGTCAGTTTGGGCATGATAAATAGCACTCGCGCACAATGCAACCCAATGCGACCTTATCAGCGCATCGGGTGCGCCGTTTTTGGCGCACCGCGATGCAACGTTTTGCGCGCAGGACTTTGCGCGCGATCTTATTTACAAAACGGTGATAACCTACTTAGCACCATAGTTATCACGTCCAAAGTCTTTAGGCGTGCTAACTGGGTTAGCACCGCTTTGTGAATCAAGCCCATGGTCTCCTAGAATGCTCTTTGGAGAATTCTGCATAACAAACAGCCTAAACTAAGCATAAGTGGGATGGCAGGGCACTTTTCCTACTTTTCATGTGTGGGAGGTAACATTTGCCACATTTCATGTGTGGGAGGTAATGTTTGTTTTATTTATTATTTGATGGTGAAAGTAGCTGCGTTTGTTAATTCGAGGTTAATGTTGCAGCATTTGGCATTTTGGGTGCTCCTGATTACTAAATGGTATGCTAATACATAAACCAAAAGAAACACAATTACAGAAACATACGGTGACTGCACCGCCAAAAACAGGCCTTGGGGGATTGCCGCGTTAGTATGCGGTGATCCCCGTCTGGCAACAGGCCAAGCAGGAAGTGACACTCACTTCCTGTGGCCGAATCGATGACGTGCGCGGAAGCGTATTGCTAAAATACACGTCCAAACATGCGCGGCACCTAAAACTTGCGACAGTCATTTTAAACACATGCGTCACCATAAACTTACATGACTTCCGGTCCGCCGCATTTCGCCGCAGAAGCCGTTCTTTAAAGGGGCACTATGCTGAAAGATTGTAAAATGTAAAATATGTGCAAACATATACAAATAAGAAGTACTTTTTTCCAGAGTAAAATGAGCCATGAATTACTTTTCTCCTTTGTTGCTGTCACTTACAATAGGTAGTAGAAATCTGACAGAAGTGACAGGTTTTGGACTAGTCCATCTCTTCATAGGGGATTGTCAGGGATTTATTTATTTTCAAAAGCACTCAGGCCTAGTGCACACCAAAAACCGCTAGCAGATCCGCAAAATGCTAGCAGATTCTGAAACGCTTTTTCTTATTTTTCTGTAGTGTTTCAGCTAGCATTTTGCGGTTTTGTGAAGCGCTTTTGGTGTAGTAGATTTCATGTATTGTTACAGTAAAGCTGTTACTGAACAGCTACTGTAACAAAAAACGCCTGGCAAACCGCTCTGAAGTGCCGTTTTTCAGAGCGGTTTGCGTTTTTCCTATACTTAACATTGAGGCAGAAACGCATCCGCAATCCAAAATCTGCAGCAGCCCGGGAGTATGCGTTTCTGCAAAACGCCTCCCGCTCTGGTGTGCACCAGCCCATTGAAATACATTACCCTAGCAGATCGGCACCCGCAAGCAGATCGCAAACTGCAGCCGAACCGCTCTGCACTAGGCCTTAGTGAATATCAGTCGCTCTGTACAACTGCCAAAAAACTGTGTAGTGAGCAGGGAAACTGGCCAACATCATTGTTTAAATCCTTTTTAGGGAATATCTTTATTAAGAATAAAAGCCTTGCTGAGAATCCCCTATGAAGAGATGGACTAGTCCAAAACCTGTCGCTTCTGTCAGATTTCTACTACCTACTGTACGTGACAGCATTATAGGAGAAAAGTAATTTATGGCTCATTTTACTCTGGATAAAACGTACTTCTTATTTGTCTGTTTGCACATATTTTAAATGTTAAAATTTTTTGCCATAGTGCCCCTTTAACATAGGTATGCACTTGCATTAGATTGGGTACTTCTGGTGCAGCGCTCCGCACAGCATGCCATGTGAACTACCCCATAGACTTTCATTACCCGAGCATTAGGCTGCAAAATGCCGCAGTGTGAAAGGCCCCTTAATGTTAGGAGACATTATTTGCATCTTATTGATCATCCCTTATAGAGTTTGTTTTCCTCATGTCTGCATAGGTTTTCCCGGGGAACTCTGGTCTCTGCTATGGAAGCCTCAGCCACCGCAATGACACAGCTTTTAACCCTCCAAATCACATGACCAGGGGGGTAGCAATAGCCATAGCAGCTGCTATGGGGCCCTGGAGCACAGGGGGCTCGGTGGGTACTTAATGTATTCATCATTAACTTTCTCCACCACCTGACTTTGTCTCGGGCTTTGTTCACATCTAAAATCGAAATCGCTGACGGTGATTTGTGTTTTCACTTACTGACGCAAATTTGCATACGTATGCTTCACTTTTTTACATTAGAATTTTTGTATGCCCAATCGCTAATTTTTTAGCTTTGTTGTTCGTTTTCAGTAGAAACTACTGACGTTATGCGAAAACGAGCAAAAAAATGTAGTCATGGAAACTGATGTGAATATCGCATGCAACGGCCAGAAAATTGTGACACTGCTGTCCAGATTTTTCACTGGATGCAAATTTTGGCCCATTGAATTGCATTGCTATGTGAATTTGTGTGCAGCAAACCCACAGAAATTTGCATCTAGTGGAAACTGGCCCTTAGCCATAGACCCTAAACAAGCATGCAGATCAGGTGCTCTGACTGAAGTCTGACTGTATTAGCTGCATGCTTGTTTCAGGTGGGTGATTCAGACACTACTGATGCATGAAAGATCAGCAGGACATCCAGGTAACGATATTGTTTACAAGAAAATAAGTATGGCAGCCTCCATATCCCGCTCAGTTCAGGTGTACTTTAAAGAAGTAAAACCGAGATCTGCAAGAGATCTGTTCAGTGAATGCGGAATAGGGCTCATGTTACAGAGCTGACAGTGAGCAGTGGAGCCGCAATGCCCATGTACACAAGCTGTTTGTTCTTGAATACTATTCCAGAGGATATCTTGTCTTGTATCCTGTTACATGGTATTCCATGAGGTTACATGTGATTCCTGTGCCCTGCTGGATAGTTACTAGAGGTGAAATAGCAGACTCCCACTGTAGAGTAATGTTACAGGAGGGGAAATACCAGCTCCAATACTGACATACAGTATAATGTTCAGGCGGCTACTCTAGTATAATCATTATAGAAACAAACTGCAGATTGGGAGCGCTCTCATTTCAAAGCGTACTTAAAGATGACATTCCAAGTTAACTAGTTTGTGTCACACTGCAAATAAAAAAAATGCAATGACATTAAAAATAATGCAATGACAAAAAAACAGAAAGCTAAATAGCTGTAAGGCTTGGTGGTGTATTCTCCACAGTCAGCATGCAACGCATGAGCTGGCGTGGAGGAGGTACACACACTAGCACCAGGAAACAGGCTATCCCTAGTATAGTGGAGGGGAGGACTGACTCCAATAGGAGATTGTGGCGCACAGAGCCGGTGCAGATCTGACAGCCACAAACAATGCTTTCGTTATAACGTCTCAGCGCAAAGTAGCGCTGAGCGCACAAACCAGAACTGAGGAGATCAGGACAGGTAGACAGAATGAACGCTTGCTAGTTAGCGGCTACTTAGCGACAGCAAGCGTCCAAAACCAGACAGACTGGAATGAGGCAGCCAATGCGCTGCGGCGATGGCGTGCCTCACAAAGACAGGACAGGACAGTCAGGAAACAGCAGGATTAAGATAGATGAACGTAACACAGATAAATATACAACAAGTATGTTTTCCTAGCGTGTTACAATTACAGCTATCAATGAAACTATTTGTAACGTCTGACTAACATATGTATATATCGGCAATGAACCGATATATGACATAAGCAGGAACGCTGACTAGGACTGGAGTAATACAGGGAACAGGACTCAGAAGGATTCGCTATCTCTTCGCAGAGATGAACGCAATCCACAAACAGTAACAGAACAGGATTCAGAAGGATTCGTTATCTCTTCGCAGAGATGAACGCAATCCACAAACAGAACCAGGAGCAGGGTAACTACCTCAGCACGGGTGGTCACGGTACGCGCAACCTACCAAAACGTGCTGGAAAGCTGACTAACTGCACACAGGATATAAACAGTTCGTGTATGTATACATCAGCGACACTGATGTATCAACGTAACACAAATACAAGGAAAATAATAAACGTGCTGGTATGCATATATATTGGCAATGAACCAATATATGATGCAAAGACCAGCAAAGTATCTTTATAACAAGAAACACGATCGGGGGCTAAAGCGACAGCAAGACTGGCTTACACTGAAGCTATGAAAACCCAAGGAAACCCTGCAGGAAGCAGATCTTTATACTGAGGTCATCCAATGGGAGCAGACATGCAGATTCCCACACAGGTGAATGATAATCATTCACAAGCTGACAGCAGGGAAAGGCAGACAAAGCTATGCAGCTTGCATGGAAATAGATCAGAACTGCCTGAGCTGCAGCACTACTGCTTCCAGCAATACCTGCTGCAGCAGCGATCATTACAGTACCCCCGCCCTTAAAAGCGGATTCCAGACGCTTTTCAAAACTGAAATTCCCAACAAAACAGTCTGACTGATAATTCATGATGACCGGGACAGCCCGGCAAGACCGAATTCCAGAATCAGTCCCCACAAGACTGGACCCATCAGAACCAGAACCTATAGAACCATGCCCATCAGTACTACAAGCCCCAGTGTGACACCCATCAGAACCATGATTTCCAGAAGAAAGCCCTCCGAAACTCCCTGAGCGATACCCACCGCCTTCCAGGAACCGTTCAGAAACGCCAAAGCCTTTGCAATGCCCACCGGTACTGTCTTTACCAACACAAAACCCACTGTTGAACCAGTCCAAGGCACCAGGACAAGTTTTCTCAGAGACCTCCCAGAACACCTTGAAGCTCCAAAGAGATCCCCATAGGTCAGAATGCCCCTTAGGCTCACATGGAGAACTATCAAGAACCCCTATGGAACCTAGGGCAATTCCCGAGTCAGGGCCACAAGGACAAACATCAATATCAGGGCTTTCAGGGACCAGAACCATCTCTGGGCATGCAGGCAGACTGGCAACATCAGAACATGTTCCCACTAAGGAAGCATCAGAGCACGCTAACACCTTAGACACACTTGGGCATTCTGGCACACAAAGAACATCTGGGCACACTGGCACAAGAGAAACCTCTGGGCATGTCAAGGAACTGTGAGCCTCAGGGTCAGCCAAGACAGGACAAAAACCAGGACTGGCCAAAAAAAAATCATGACTAGACTTCGCAACTACTGGACTTTTACACGAGAATGCAGGATCAGACTTAGATGTCGCTGATTCCAGCAAAGTCAGTAACAAATCAGATTCAGGGGCACTAACAAGACAGGACAAATCTTCTGATGTATGCACTGAACCAGATAGGGACTCCACAACTACCTCTGGACTGGACAGAGACTCATCTAATACACTGGATTGGAGCTCATGAGGCGCTGCAGAACAAGTCAGTATTGCAGCAGCCCCCACTGGACTAGGCAAAACTGAGGAATTCCCTGGACAGGAAGGGGACTCTGGAACCTCTGCCACAGCGGCCAGAGAACCAGAATCTTTCAGGATACAGGGCTGGGTTTCAGGAACACTCATCAGACCGGACTGAAATTCTGAGATTTCTATTATTTTGACCAGAGAATCAGAATTATCCATGTTACAGGGCAAGACTTCTGAAACATTCAGAGGACAGGGCTGGAGTTCCTCGGCTGTTACAACACTGGAGAGGGACTCAACAACATTGGTTAAATCAGACTGTGTACAGGGCAAGGTATCTAACACACTTGCTGACGAGGACAATATTTCAATGGCTTCTGCTTTGCTGGGCAGAAATTCATCAAGTTTTATTAGAGCAGACTGTAATTCCAAAACAGCTGCTATACAAGTGAATATTACTGCAACACCAACTGGGGCAAGCAGTGCCTCAGACTCCTCTGCTAGAGGGTTTGAAGTATCCAAAGTACTGGGTGAAGCATAAGACTCTGCGACCACAGCTTCACTGGACAGGATCACTGAACAGTCCATATTGCAGGGCAAAACCATGGAAGCACCTGCTGGACAGCATAATGATTCTGTGACCTGAGTTTCATTGGAGAGATCTACTGCACAATTCATGGTACAGGGCAAATTTACTGGAATATTTTCTGAACAAGGTAATAATTCTGCGATTTCAGGTTCACATAGCAGATGCTCTGAGCTATTCACGAAACTAGAGCGAGGTGTAGAAACAGGAAGATCAAGACACAATGTTTGCGCATCTGAATCACCATTCATTTGTAAAATTGGAAAATTCAGATGCTGGGGTTCTGAGGTTTCTAGACAGGATTGCTGGGACTCGGAAACTGATGTAGTGCATCTATTGGCATCTGCTGGATCAGACAGGAGTTGAACTTTATTAACACAGGTAATTTCTGCAGAAGTATTTGCAGAGGCAGGCAAGATTTTTCTGGTGTCTGTTTCACTGAACAAAGAGTCATGAGTACTGGCTAGGCTGGACTTGGAAGTCAGCAGGACCTCTGGATTCTCTGCTGAGAAATTTGCGCAGGGCAAGGTTAAGAATGTATCAGTGGCTTCTGTTTTACTGGTAAGTAACACTGAGTTATCCATGGTACAGGGTGGAATTGCAGGAACTTCAATTTCACACAAAAAGAGCTCCGAATCACCTGCTGAATCAGCCAAAGGTGCTGAAGCAGGCGGGTCAGAACGCCAAATTTGCGAATTCGGAGTCACATAAAAATCATCCAAAATCAGTTCCCACACATCAATCAATGGAGCCACAAAGTCATACTCACACACACCAGTTTTTATTAGGTTATAGGCAGACTTAATGCATGCATTCAATACTAATTCACTTTTTGCACTGTAAAATGGACAAAATGAACTTGAATCATTCTTCCATTCATTGACCAGAGCTTCCATCTCTCCTTTCTCAAATGGAGGATTCCAAGCATACTTAACAGGCAGATCATGGTTTGCAGATATGATTGTAGCAGGGACATATATTGGGTTAATTAGCAGGTGATTGGCAGATTCCTTATTCCTAAGAATATCCAATACCTGTAGCAAGCAGGGGCGTAGGAATAGGCCCTGCAGCCCCTGCGCCCGCGGGGGGGGCCCGGCCCCCCCCTGGGGCCCGCTTGGGGCCGTTTTGTGGGTGCTGGAGGGGTGGCAGCATGAGGGGAAAGCCTTGCCCACAGTCGGCGGGGAGAGGGGTAGTTCCCCCCTCTCCCTCACCTCGGGGCTCTCCCCTCTGTGCTCCCCTCCAGCTCGTAAGTGTCTGTGGGGCTGTGGTGGGCAGCGAGCGGCGGGCAGATACATACCTGCTTCCGTGCGTTCCATCGGAGACTTCTCCCTCTAGCGGCTGACGTCACTTCCGGAAGTGACGTCAGCCGCTAGAGGGAGAAGTCTCCAATGGAACGCACGGAAGCAGGTATGTATCTGCCCGCCGCTCGCTGCCCACCACAGCCCCACATTACTGCTGCCCTCATTACGATTTTCAGGTGTCTGCTGCCCTCATTACGATTTTCAGGTGTCTGCTGCCCACATTACGATTTTCAGGTGTCTGCTGCCCTCATTACGATTTTCAGGTGTCTGCTGCCCACATTACGATTTTCAGGTGTCTGCTGCCCACATTACGATTTTCAGGTGTCTGCTGCCCACATTACGATTTTCAGGTGTCTGCTGCCCTCATTACGATTTTCAGGTGTCTGCTGCCCTCATTACGATTTTCAGGTGTCTGCTGCCCACATTGTGATTTTCAGGTGTCTGCTGCCCACATTACGATTTTCTGGTGTCTGCTGCCCTCATTACGATTTTCTGGTGTCTGCTGCCCTCATTATGATTTTCTGGTGTCTGCTGCCCTCATTACGATTTTCAGGTGTCTGCTGCCCACATTGTGATTTTCAGGTGTCTGCTGCACACATTGTGATTTTCAGGTGTCTGCTGCCCACATTACGATTTTCTGGTGTCTGCTGCCCTCATTACGATTTTCTGGTGTCTGCTGCCCTCATTACGATTTTCTGGTGTCTGCTGCCCACATTACGATTTTCAGGTGTCTGCTGCCCACATTACGATTTTCAGGTGTCTGCTGCCCTCATTACGATTTTCAGGTGTCTGCTGCCCTCATTACGATTTTCAGGTGTCTGCTGCCCACATTGTGATTTTCAGGTGTCTGCTGCCCACATTACGATTTTCTGGTGTCTGCTGCCCTCATTACGATTTTCTGGTGTCTGCTGCCCTCATTATGATTTTCTGGTGTCTGCTGCCCACATTACGATTTTCAGGTGTCTGCTGCCCACATTACGATTTTCAGGTGTCTGCTGCCCTCATTACGATTTTCAGGTGTCTGCTGCCCACATTACGATTTTCAGGTGTCTGCTGCCCACATTACGATTTTCAGGTGTCTGCTGCCCTCATTACGATTTTCAGGTGTCTGCTGCCCTCATTACGATTTTCAGGTGTCTGCTGCCCACATTGTGATTTTCAGGTGTCTGCTGCCCACATTACGATTTTCTGGTGTCTGCTGCCCTCATTACGATTTTCTGGTGTCTGCTGCCCTCATTACGATTTTCTGGTGTCTGCTGCCCACATTACGATTTTCAGGTGTCTGCTGCCCACATTACGATTTTCAGGTGTCTGCTGCCCTCATTACGATTTTCAGGTGTCTGCTGCCCTCATTACGATTTTCAGGTGTCTGCTGCCCACATTGTGATTTTCAGGTGTCTGCTGCCCACATTACGATTTTCTGGTGTCTGCTGCCCTCATTACGATTTTCTGGTGTCTGCTGCCCTCATTATGATTTTCTGGTGTCTGCTGCCCACATTACGATTTTCAGGTGTCTGCTGCCCACATTACGATTTTCAGGTGTCTGCTGCCCTCATTACGATTTTCAGGTGTCTGCTGCCCTCATTACGATTTTCAGGTGTCTGCTGCCCACATTACGATTTTCAGGTGTCTGCTGCCCACATTGCGATTTTCAGGTGTCTGCTGCCCACATTGCGATTTTCTGGTGTCTGCTGCCCACATTACGATTTTCTGGTGTATGCTGCCCACATTAGGATTTTCTGGTGACTGCTGCCCACATTGCGATTTTCTGGTGACTGCTGCCCACATTGCGATTTTCTGGTGACTGCTGCCCACATTGCGATTTTCTGGTGACTGCTGCCCACATTAGGATTTTCTGGTGTCTGCTGCCCACATTACGACATTCTGGTGACTGACTGCTGCCCACATTAGGATTTTCTGGTGACTGCTGCCCACATTACGATATTCTGGTGACTGCTGCCCACATTAGGATTTTCTGGTGACTGATGCCCACATTGCAATTTTCTGGTGACTGCTGCCCAGATGGCGATTTTCTGGTGACTGCTGCCCACATTGCGATTTTCTGGCCCACATTACGATTTTCTGGTGAACACTGCCCACGTTACGATTGTCTGGTGAATGCTGTCCACGTTACGATTTTCTGGTGAACGCTGCCCACATTACGATTTTCTGGCCCACATTACGATTTTCTGGTGAACACTGCCCAAGTTACGATTGTCTGGTGAATGCTGTCCATGTTACAATTTTCTGGTGAACTCTGCCCACATTACGATTTTCTGTCCCACATTACGATATTCTGGTGAACGCTGCCCACATTACGATTGTCTGGTAAATGCTGCCCACGTTACAATTTTCTGGTGACTGCTGCTCACGTTACTATTTTCTGGTGACTGGTGCCCACATTACGATTTTCTGGTGAACTCTGCCCACATTATGATTTTCTAAAGGCCCACATTACGATTTTCTGGTGAACTCTGCCCACATTACGATTTTCTGGCCCACATTACGATTGTCTGGTAAAATGCTGCCCACTTTACAATTAATTTACAGTGAAACGCTGCCCCATTACGATTATTTGGCACCTATGGGGGGGGCCCCATCCAAATATTCGCAGGGGGGCCCAGTGATTTCTAGTTACGCCCCTGGTAGCAAGTGCTGAACTGTAGTGTATGCAAACTTTCCTTGCTTCACAAATAAGTTGATTTGTTCAATACTCTGTAATATCTCCTCATAATCATACTCAGATAATTCTTTTAAACAAAAATCTTTATTTTCCCTAGCCAGGGAGGAAAGTTCATTAGTAGTTTCATAAGTCCATTTAACTCCCCTGAAAGACAATTGCATTTCATTATCTGTTAATGGCAGAATCTCATTATAGGTCTCAGTCGCTAAGGATAACGACTCTGCAGATCGGACACGTTTCTTAGAACGTTTGCGTTTGGCCTTAGACCCTGCTGTTTTTGGTGATTTATTCAAGGCTGCAGGAAAATTATCAGTAACACTTTCTGCTTGCTGAACATTTTTGCAAGCAATTGAAGGAGTAGCTGATTGGCCTGCTGCCAGGAGTTCATTAAGAGGAAAAGGCAATGGATCTATGCGCAACCAGTTATGGATCACAAACGCTAGAAATTCCAGCGGTCTCTCTTTCAAATCGGAATGATTGAGAACATCAAATGCCCACTGGAATAATTCCCCTTTAAACAAAATATAACTTAGTTGGAGTGCCCAGGTTGAAACAGGAGTCGCTTGGAGATCAGGATTGGTCAGGAACCTGGCACATTCAGAGAAAAACTCATTTTCTGTTTCAGAGCTAAGTTCTTCAAATTTCTTAAAGGAACAGGAACCATAATTAACAGTGTCATACTTTCTGGGAATCCCCCCCACAATGGGGATTGGTAATGGGGTTTTCATAATGTAAGGCTTGGTGGTGTATTCTCCACAGTCAGCATGCAACGCATGAGCTGGCGTGGAGGAGGTACACACACTAGCACCAGGAAACAGGCTATCCCTAGTATAGTGGAGGGGAGGACTGACTCCAATAGGAGATTGTGGCGCACAGAGCCGGTGCAGATCTGACAGCCACAAACAATGCTTTCGTAATAACGTCTCAGCGCAAAGTAGCGCTGAGCGCACAAACCAGAACTGAGGAGATCAGGACAGGTAGACAGAATGAACGCTTGCTAGTTAGCGGCTACTTAGCGACAGCAAGCGTCCAAAACCAGACAGACTGGAATGAGGCAGCCAATGCGCTGCGGCGATGGCGTGCCTCACAAAGACAGGACAGGACAGTCAGGAAACAGCAGGATTAAGATAGATGAACGTAACACAGATAAATATATACAATAAGTATGTTTTCCTAGCGTATTACAATTACAGCTATCAATGAAACTATTTGTAACGTCTGACTAACATATGTATATATCGGCAATGAACCGATATATGACATAAGCAGGAACGCTGACTAGGACTGGAGTAATACAGGGAACAGGACTCAGAAGGATTCGCTATCTCTTCGCAGAGATGAACGCAATCCACAAACAGTAACAGAACAGGATTCAGAAGGATTCGTTATCTCTTCGCAGAGAGGAACGCAATCCACAAACAGAACCAGGAGCAGGGTAACTACCTCAGCACGGGTGGTCACGGTACGCGCAACCTACCAAAACGTGCTGGAAAGCTGACTAACTGCACACAGGATATAAACAGTTCGTGTATGTATACATCAGCGACACTGATGTATCAACGTAACACAAATACAAGGAAAATAATAAACGTGCTGGTATGCATATATATTGGCAATGAACCAATATATGATGCAAAGACCAGCAAAGTATCTTTATAACAAGAAACACGATCGGGGGCTAAAGCGACAGCAAGACTGGCTTACACTGAAGCTATGAAAACCCAAGGAAACCCTGCAGGAAGCAGATCTTTATACTGAGGTCATCCAATGGGAGCAGACATGCAGATTCCCACACAGGTGAATGATAATCAGTCACAAGCTGACAGCAGGGAAAGGCAGACAAAGCTATGCAGCTTGCATGGAAATAGATCAGAACTGCCTGAGCTGCAGCACTACTGCTTCCAGCAATACCTGCTGCAGCAGCGATCATTACAATAGCTATATACACATGGGATAATTGTGGGCCACAACGATTAATAACCACCGTTTCAGCCAACAATCCTTATGTTTGTGTACAGCGCCCATCTATCGATCCTGCTCAGGCGTCAGGAGTGGTTAGGTATACGTTGTGTCGGATACGTAACGACCCCTGACCCCCGAACAGGAACAAGCGCAATGTTATTTTTGTTCCCCCACCCACAGGAATCCCTTTTTGTCCTGCGCCGACAATTGTCCCTCCTCCCCACTCTACAGGTGAAACGCAAAAAAATTTGAATATAGTGCTAAAGGCCATTTATTTCAGTACCGTAATTCAACTTAAAAGGTGAAACTAATATATGAAATAGACTCATTACATGCAAAGCGGGATACAGTATGTCAAGCCTTTATTTGTTATAATTCTAGATTATGGCTTAAACCTAGTGTTGGGCGAACATCTAGATGTTCGGGTTCGGGCCGAACAGGCCGAACATGGCCGCGATGTTCGGGTGTTCGACCCGAACTCCGAACATAATGGAAGTCAATGGGGACCCGAACTTTTGTGCTTTGTAAAGCCTCCTTACATGCTACATACCCCAAATTTACAGGGTATGTGCACCTTGGGAGTGGGTAGAAGAGGAAAAAAATTTTTAGCAAAAAGAGCTTATAGTTTTTGAGAAAATCGATTTTAAAGTTTCAAAGGGAAAACTGTCTTTTAAATGCGGGAAATGTCTGTTTTCTTTGCACAGGTAACATGCTTTTTGTCGGCATGCAGTCATAAATGTAATACATATAAGAGGTTCCAGGAAAAGGGACCGGTAACGCTAACCCAGCAGCAGCACACGTGATGGAACAGGAGGAGGGTGGCGCAGGAGGAGAAGGCCACGCTTTGAGACACAACAACCCAGGCCTTGCATGAGGACAAGAAGCGTGCGGATAGCAATTTGCATTTTGTCGCCATGCAGTCATAAATGTAATACAGATGAGAGGTTCAATAAACAGGGACCGGAAACGCTAACCCATCACAGATGTTCATTGTTCATGTTACTTGGTTGGGGTCTGGGAGTGTTGCGTAGTCGTTTCCAATCCAGGATTGATTCATTTTAATTTGAGTCAGACGGTCTGCATTTTCTGTGGAGAGGCGGATACGCCGCCGATCTGTGACGATGCCTCCGGCAGCACTGAAACAGCGTTCCGACATAACGCTGGCTGCCGGGCAAGCCAGCACCTCTATTGCGTACATTGCCAGTTTGTGCCAGGTGTCTAGCTTCGATACCCAATAGTTGAAGGGTGCAGATGGATTGTTCAACACAGCTACGCCATCTGACATGTAGTCCTTGACCATCTTCTCCAGGCGATCGGTGTTGGAGGTGGATCTGCACGCTTGCTGTTCTGTGTGCTGCTGCATGGGTGTCAGAAAATTTTCCCACTCCAAGGACACTGCCGATACCATTCCCTTTTGGGCACTAGCTGCGGCTTGTGTTGTTTGCTGCCCTCCTGGTCGTCCTGGGTTTGCGGAAGTCAGTCTGTCGGCGTACAACTGGCTAGAGGAGGGGGAGGATGTCAATCTCCTCTCTAAAGTCTCCACAAGGGCCTGCTGGTATTCTTCCATTTTGACCTGTCTGGCTCTTTCTTCAAGCAGTTTTGGAACATTGTGTTTGTACCGTGGATCCAGAAGGGTATAAACCCAGTAATTGGTGTTGTCCAGAATGCGCACAATGCGTGGGTCGCGTTCAATGCAGTCCTAGGCCGAAGAGGTCATAGCCTAGGGTCACAAAACCTGTTTATTGGGCAATTTCAATGGTGGCGAGTCTGACATACATAAATCGCAGCAATGGCCGTTAGCAACGTCTGAATCTCACGAAATGTCTCATGCAGGTAGAAGACATATTGTTAGACTTGGGCTCCAAAGATGGGTTCCCTACATCTCTGCAAACCAGAGTTACAGGGCTCCAAATTTGGTAAAATCCCCCATAGGCTTTCATTGGGCCTCCTATTTACAGTTCCAAAATCTCACATCTTTTCAAAGGGCAATTACTCAGCAGTGGCAAATTTTCTAGCATTGTAGGGACCCTTAGGGGGAACATGACTGGTGAGTTTCGGGCCCCTAGGCCAAAGAGGTCATAGCCTAGGGTCACAAAAACCTGTTTATTTGGGCTATTTCAATGGTAGTGATGGTGGCGTACATAAATCGCAGCAATGGCCGTTAGCAAAGTCTGAATCTCACGAAATGTCTCATGCAGGTAGAAGACATATTGTTAGACTTGGATTCCAAAGATGGGGTCCCTACATCTCTGCAAACCAGAGTTACAGGGGTCCAAAATTGGTAAAATCCCCCATAGGATTTCATTGCCTCCCTATTTCACTTTCCAAAATCTCACATCTTTTCAAAGGGCAATGGCTCAGCAGTACCAAATTTTCTAGCATTGTAGGGACCCTTAGGGGGAACATGACTGGTGAGTTTCGGGCCCCTAGGCCGAAGAGGTCATAGCCTAGGGTCACAAAAACCTGTTTATTTGGGCTATTTCAATGGTAGTGATGGTGGCGTACATAAATCTCAGCCATGGCCGTTAGCAACGTCTGAATCTCACGAAATGTCTCATGCAGGTAGAAGACATATTGTTAGACTTGGATTCCAAAGATGGGGTCCCTACATCTCTGCAAACCAGAGTTACAGGGGTCCAAAATTGGTAAAATCCCCCATAGGATTTCATTGCCTCCCTATTTCACTTTCCAAAATCTCACATCTTTTCAAAGGGCAATGGCTCAGCAGTACCAAATTTTCTAGCATTGTAGGGACCCTTAGGGGGAACATGACTGGTGAGTTTCGGGCCCCTAGGCCGAAGAGGTCATAGCCTAGGGTCACAAAAACCTGTTTATTTGGGCTATTTCAATGGTAGTGATGGTGGCGTACATAAATCGCAGCAATGGCCGTTAGCAAAGTCTGAATCTCACGAAATGTCTCATGCAGGTAGAAGACATATTGTTAGACTTGGATTCCAAAGATGGGGTCCCTACATCTCTGCAAACCAGAGTTACAGGGGTCCAAAATTGGTAAAATCCCCCATAGGATTTCATTGCCTCCCTATTTCACTTTCCAAAATCTCACATCTTTTCAAAGGGCAATGGCTCAGCAGTACCAAATTTTCTAGCATTGTAGGGACCCTTAGGGGGAACATGACTGGTGAGTTTCGGGCCCCTAGGCCGAAGAGGTCATAGCCTAGGGTCACAAAAACCTGTTTATTTGGGCTATTTCAATGGTAGTGATGGTGACGTACATAAATCGCAGCAATGGCCGTTAGCAAAGTCTGAATCTCACGAAATGTCTCATGCAGGTAGAAGACATATTGTTAGACTTGGATTCCAAAGATGGGGTCCCTACATCTCTGCAAACCAGAGTTACAGGGGTCCAAAATTGGTAAAATCCCCCATAGGATTTCATTGCCTCCCTATTTCACTTTCCAAAATCTCACATCTTTTCAAAGGGCAATGGCTCAGCAGTACCAAATTTTCTAGCATTGTAGGGACCCTTAGGGGGAACATGACTGGTGAGTTTCGGGCCCCTAGGCCGAAGAGGTCATAGCCTAGGGTCACAAAAACCTGTTTATTTGGGCTATTTCAATGGTAGTGATGGTGGCGTACATAAATCGCAGCAATGGCCGTTAGCAAAGTCTGAATCTCACGAAATGTCTCATGCAGGTAGAAGACATATTGTTAGACTTGGATTCCAAAGATGGGGTCCCTACATCTCTGCAAACCAGAGTTACAGGGGTCCAAAATAGGTAAAATCCCCCATAGGATTTCATTGCCTCCCTATTTCACTTTCCAAAATCTCACATCTTTTCAAAGGGCAATGGCTCAGCAGTACCAAATTTTCTAGCATTGTAGGGACCCTTAGGGGGAACATGACTGGTGAGTTTCGGGCCCCTAGGCCGAAGAGGTCATAGCCTAGGGTCACAAAAACCTGTTTATTTGGGCTATTTCAATGGTAGTGATGGTGGCGTACATAAATCTCAGCCATGGCCATTAGCAACGTCTGAATCTCACGAAATGTCTCATGCAGGTAGAAGACATATTGTTAGACTTGGATTCCAAAGATGGGGTCCCTACATCTCTGCAAACCAGAGTTACAGGGGTCCAAAATTGGTAAAATCCCCCATAGGCTTTCATTGGGCCTCCTATTTACCGTTCCAAAATCTCACACCATTTCAAAGGGCAATGGCTCAGCAGTGGCAAAACTCACCAGTCATGATCCCCCTAAGGGTCCCTACAATGCTAGAAAATTTGGTACTGCTGAGCCATTGCCCTTTGAAAAGATGTGAGATTTTGGAAAGTGAAATAGGGAGGCAATGAAATCCTATGGGGGATTTTACCAATTTTGGACCCCTTTAACTCTGGTTTGCAGAGATGTAGGGACCCCATCTTTGGAATCCAAGTCTAACAATATGTCTTCTACCTGCATGAGACATTTCGTGAGATTCAGACTTTGCTAACGGCCATTGCTGAGATTTATGTACGCCACCATCACTACCATTGAAATAGCCCAAATAAACAGGTTTTTGTGACCCTAGGCTATGACCTCTTCGGCCTAGGGGCCCGAAACTCACCAGTCATGTTCCCCCTAAGGGTCCCTACAATGCTAGAAAATTTGGTACTGCTGAGCCATTGCCCTTTGAAAAGATGTGAGATTTTGGAAAGTGAAATAGGGAGGCAATGAAATCCTATGGGGGATTTTACCAATTTTGGACCCCTGTAACTCTGGTTTGCAGAGATGTAGGGACCCCATCTTTGGAATCCAAGTCTAACAATATGTCTTCTACCTGCATGAGACATTTCGTGAGATTCAGACTTTGCTAACGGCCATTGCTGCGATTTATGTACGTCACCATCACTACCATTGAAATAGCCCAAATAAACAGGTTTTTGTGACCCTAGGCTATGACCTCTTCGGCCTAGGGGCCCGAAACTCACCAGTCATGTTCCCCCTAAGGGTCCCTACAATGCTAGAAAATTTGGTACTGCTGAGCCATTGCCCTTTGAAAAGATGTGAGATTTTGGAAAGTGAAATAGGGAGGCAATGAAATCCTATGGGAGATTTTACCAATTTCGGACCCCTGTAACTCTGGTTTGCAGAGATGTAGGGACCCCATCTTTGGAATCCAAGTCTAACAATATGTCTTCTACCTGCATGAGACATTTCGTGAGATTCAGACTTTGCTAACGGCCATTGCTGCGATTTATGTACGCCACCATCACTACTATTGAAATAGCCCAAATAAACAGGTTTTTGTGACCCTAGGCCAGGGGTCCTCAAACTTTTTAAACCGGGGGCCAGTTCACGGACCCTCAAACTGCTGGGGGGCCGAATCAGGAGCGTAGCAATAGGGGTTGCAAAGGTTGTGACCGCATCAGGTCCCTTGGACCAGAGGGGCACCAAAGGGCCCACCCTCAACTACAGTTTTAGCTTTCTATTGGTCCTGTGCTCATAATAATCACTTCTATAAATACTTTGAATAGTAGTAAACAAACTGTTCCCCATCCCCTTCTTGCACCTCTGACACTGTAGTTGCCATTGGCAGGTTTTGGTGCGCCGCATCAATTGTTAGGTATAGAGTGCTTGGGGGGGCCCATTTTAAAACTCACACCGGGGCCCACAGCTCCTTAGCTATGCCACTGGGCCGAATCTATCATTTGGTAAGAAAAAAAAACATTTCATAGTACCCATCTTGTTTTTTCCCCAGCTATATGAAAAGATTGATAATACAACATAGGAGACAGGTGTCCAGCACTGCTGTTTTATTTGCATAGTTGTGCATACATCTTGAACTGCTTGCAACAGAAGATAATGGTGCACAAACCTGGTGGCCAGTGGTGTGGTGGGTACAGGGCACTGAATTCCTGAATGCCACCAGGTTTGTGCACCCTTTTCTTCTGTTGCAAGCAGTTCAAGATGTATGCACAACTATGCGAATAAAACAGCAGTGCAGGACACCTGTCTCCTACTGTGTATAAACATCACTTCAACTTGGTCCAGAGCAGGCAGTGAGACTCAGCCTCATTAGGGGAAATCACATGTTAGTGCTGATAACCATTCGTTGTTCTCCCACATGTTTAATAAGAGATTGGCCTGCAACTGCCCCCCACTTCAGAGACACCTGTGCTGCACATCTGCTCGTCCCTACCTCCCCTTATGTCGCCTCTACCCGCGCTGTGTTCAGCGTTGTACTCTGCAGTGAAGATATGAGCCACGGGTTGCCATAGTGACGTCAAAATAAGCGGTGACGCGATGTGCCGTGCGGAGCTGGCGCCTCCTTCCCTCACTACTTCATGGAGGAGAGGAAGCATAAGCTCTGCACGGCACATCGCGTCACCGCCCCTTTGGACGTCACCATGGCAACCCGTGGCGGCTGCTATCTTTACTGCAGAGGACGCTGGACGCAGCGCGGTGGGAGGGACGGATGGACAGGAAGATGTAGCACAGGTCTCTGATGTGACGGGGAAGCGAAAACGCAAACCAATATTTTGATTGCGCTGGAGCAGCACAGGGCGGCGGGCCGGTCATTTTGATGTGGGGGGCCGGATTTGGCCCGCGGGCCGTAGTTTGAGGACCCATGCCCTAGGCTATGACCTCTTCGGCCTAGGGGCCCGAAACTCACCAGTCATGTTCCCCCTAAGGGTCCCTACAATGCTAGAAAATTTGGTACTGCTGAGCCATTGCCCTTTGAAAAGATGTGAGATTTTGGAAAGTGAAATAGGGAGGCAATGAAATCCTATGGGGGATTTTACCAATTTTGGACCCCTGTAACTCTGGTTTGCAGAGATGTAGGGACCCCATCTTTGGAATCCAAGTCTAACAATATGTCTTCTACCTGCATGAGACATTTCGTGAGATTCAGACGTTGCTAACGGCCATGGCTGAGATTTATGTACGCCACCATCACTACCATTGAAATAGCCCAAATAAACAGGTTTTTGTGACCCTAGGCTATGACCTCTTCGGCCTAGGGGCCCGAAACTCACCAGTCATGTTCCCCCTAAGGGTCCCTACAATGCTAGAAAATTTGGTACTGCTGAGCCATTGCCCTTTGAAAAGATGTGAGATTTTGGAACTGTAAATAGGAGGCCCAATGAAAGCCTATGGGGGATTTTACCAAATTTGGAGCCCTGTAACTCTGGTTTGCAGAGATGTAGGGAACCCATCTTTGGAGCCCAAGTCTAACAATATGTCTTCTACCTGCATGAGACATTTCGTGAGATTCAGACGTTGCTAACGGCCATTGCTGCGATTTATGTACGTCAGACTCGCCACCATTGAAATTGCCCAATAAACAGGTTTTGTGACCCTAGGCTATGACCTCTTCGGCCTAGGACTGCATTGAACGCGACCCACGCATTGTGCGCATTCTGGACAACACCAATTACTGGGTTTATACCCTTCTGGATCCACGGTACAAACACAATGTTCCAAAACTGCTTGAAGAAAGAGCCAGACAGGTCAAAATGGAAGAATACCAGCAGGCCCTTGTGGAGACTTTAGAGAGGAGATTGACATCCTCCCCCTCCTCTAGCCAGTTGTACGCTGACAGACTGACTTCCGCAAACCCAGGACGACCAGGAGGGCAGCAAACAACACAAGCCGCAGCTAGTGCCCAAAAGGGAATGGTATCGGCAGTGTCCTTGGAGTGGGAAAATTTTCTGACACCCATGCAGCAGCACACAGAACAGCAAGCGTGCAGATCCACCTCCAACACCGATCGCCTGGAGAAGATGGTCAAGGACTACATGTCAGATGGCGTAGCTGTGTTGAACAATCCATCTGCACCCTTCAACTATTGGGTATCGAAGCTAGACACCTGGCACAAACTGGCAATGTACGCAATAGAGTTGCTGGCTTGCCCGGCAGCCAGCGTTATGTCGGAACGCTGTTTCAGTGCTGCCGGAGGCATCGTCACAGATCGGCGGCGTATCCGCCTCTCCACAGAAAATGCAGACCGTCTGACTCAAATTAAAATGAATCAATCCTGGATTGGAAACGACTACGCAACACTCCCGGACCCCAACCAAGTAACATGAACAATGAACATCTGTGATGGGTTAGCGTTTCCGGTCCCTGTTTATTGAACCTCTCATCTGTATTACATTTATGACTGCATGGCGACAAAATGCAAATTGCTATCCGCACGCTTCTTGTCCTCATGCAAGGCCTGGGTTGTTGTGTCTCAAAGCGTGGCCTTCTCCTCCTGCGCCACCCTCCTCCTGTTCCATCACGTGTGCTGCTGCTGGGTTAGCGTTACTGGTCCCTTTTCCTGGAACCTCTTATATGTATTACATTTATGACTGCATGCCGACAAAAAGCATGTTACCTGTGCAAAGAAAACAGACATTTCCCGCATTTAAAAGACAGTTTTCCCTTTGAAACTTTAAAATCGATTTTCTCAAAAACTATAAGCTCTTTTTGCTAAAAAATTTTTCCTCTTGTACCCACTCCCAAGGTGCACATACCCTGTAAATTTGGGGTATGTAGCATATAAGGAGGCTTTACAAAGCACGAAAGTTCGGGTCCCCATTGACTTCCATTATGTTCGGAGTTCGGCCATGTTCGGCCCGAACCCGAACATCTAGATGTTCGCCCAACACTACACGTGACCCGTTCGGCCAATCACAGCGCTAGCCGAACGTTCGGGTAACGTTCGGCCATGCGCTCTTAGTTCGGCCATATGGCCGAACAGTTTGGCCGAACACCATCAGGTGTTCGGCCGAACCCGAACATCACCCGAACAGGGTGATGTTCTGCAGAACCCGAACAGTGGCGAACACTGTTCGCCCAACACTACTTAAACCTTAGGAAAACCCCAAAATCAAAATTGCAGACCGTTAGAATATTGTGAAAATGTTCACTATTCTAGGCTCAAAGTGTCAGACTCTAATCTGCTAACTAATCCAAAATACCTGCAAAGCATTCCTATTTCATATATTCATGCATCATGAATGCGGCAACCAGAATTATCCACTGCTCCCATCGCTCCACCAGGGCGGCTCCCCTCCGTGAATCCCTCCACTGGCTTCCTATCCAGTCCAGAATCAGATTCAAGATATTGTGTCTGACCTACAAATCCGTCCACAAAACCTGTCCAACCGACATTTCTGATCTTACTCAGAGATACACACCAAGCCGCTCACTCCGCTCCTCCAATGAACTTCGCCTGACCGTCCCCCGCATCACCCAGTCCCATGCACGCCTCCAAGACTTCTCAAGAGCCGCTCCAACACTTTGGAACTCCCTACCTCCACCCATTAGGGCAGCCCCCTCCTTCAACACCTTCAAGAAGGCCCTCAAAACTCACCTTTTCACTCTGGCCTACCACCCCTCACAATTGCTCTAAACCCACAGCTAAACTCTGGTCCCCTACCTTCCGTGTCCTTACCTCCCCCTCTAGATTGTAAGCCTTTGGGCAGGGTCCTCCTCCTTTTGTGTCCTACCTGATCATGCACCTCCATTACTGTGCACCCATGCTATGCATCTGAGTGAACCTAATCTCCATGCTCCCCTCCAGTGACTGACTAAGCATTACCTTGTACTCATACTGTGCTGTGTGATCTGGTTTTCTTGTATTCCTGTATTGTCATATTGCTGTATGTCACCCCTAAATATTGTCTGTAACCTAAATTAATGTCCAGCGCTGCGGAATATGTTGGCGCTTTATAAATACAATAAATAATAATAATAATATTAGTTTCACCTTTTAAGTCGAATTACTGAAATAAATGGACTTTTGCATGATATTCTAATTTTTTGAGTTTGACCTGTATAGCAACAGAACACATTGCTAGCCTAAAGGCTAGCAATGGGTCTGTACAGCATTGGTCCCTGAATTGTCACCTGAGGGATTGTTTATGGTCCCCCAATGGGTGACAATTATCATGTGTGTACGTTACTATCTGTTAGTTCCTTTTTATAAAGTGCTAGACAGGAAGTTCCTGCACCTGTATCAGGCCTAGACTGAGAGCAGAAAAAGTGCTTCATAACCAAATTATTGCAACGCCATGTTAACAGAGAGAGCATAAAGTGATAGGCATCAAAATTCTCCTAACAGGCTAATTGGCCTCCCCAATGATATGGATGTCAGAGCTAGCATATCACTGAATAATTATACTGCTGTTGGTTAACTGTATCATCTCACTGAAGCTTGGATTTCCTAACCCCGACATGTACCTTGTGTGGTGCGGATTAGAATATAAGGATACTTTTTTCTCGTCTCTGGTATGCAAGATGCAGATTTCAGGGTTGTGCCCGGGAGCTGTAAGCACATATGGTCTTGCCAGAAGTACCGTATATGCTGATTTTGATGCAGGATATATGATATTGTGGTGAAACCCCTCCCACAGTGTGATGTTAGGGCCATGGCCCTGACACCTTGATGTCTGTGAACTGTGTTGCATTGTGCGAAAATAACATCTGTTTCCAACTGCCAAGTCACCTGGCAGGAATAAAGATTTCAACACCTGTGATAAGTTTCAGAACGTAAGTCTTGGAGTGTAAGCATTTTAATGTGGGCAAACCATGACTAAATAATTTATAAATGTATATTGTGTACAAAACATTAACATTATTTTCATTACAGTTCCTCTTTAACCACTGAACTCCACAAGCTATTTACCCTTCATGCCGGGAGCCATTTTCACCTGTCAATGCTCCTACCATTAATTTGGCCATAACTTTATCACTGCTTATTACACCTAAATGATCTGTAACTTGGTTTTATCCCCACAAATTAGGCTTTTTATGCAGGGTATACTTGTTTTCAGTAATTACTTTATTTTCTATGCATTTTATATGAAAATAAAAAGTAAAAAAAAATAAAGAAATACACCATTTTTCCAATTCCATCTCCTATAGTTTTAAAATGAACAATGCTACTGTAGATACAACCTACACATTTTATGTGGCCATATGTCCTGGCTTTCACAACATTTAAATGATGATCCTAGTACGAACATGGAAGGAGGGGCTGCACATGAAATGGGAGGGGTACTGCTGTACATGGAAGGGATGCCAAACACAACATACTTGGCCTAGGGGCGAACAAAGTATAAATTCGGCCTTGGGAATGTGCTGAACTACTGTTGGGCTCTTTTTTATAAGTAGTGATATGTAGTATTTGGGGGTCTATCTTCATTACTGAGGTTACATGTTGATGTTTGAGCCATTGCTTAGCATTCTTTGAGGGGGCTTACTGCTCTAGACAGCTAAAAGCTGTGGCGGTCCAGTTTCCCCGACAGATTACAGAACAACCTGTCCTAGAGGTAGCGTGCAGCGAGCAGCGCTGCCTCTATTGAATTAACTTCCCAATTCGCCCTTATCTGTCTCCTTGCACATTACATATAATACAGTTAATGTACTGAAGCAGATGTGGTTTTCCCCAGCTAATCCAATCCTGTTTGGAAAAAAAAAAACTCACGCGCACACACACGGGCTGTTTAATCGCCAGGACCCTCTGTATACCACCTTAATAGAATCTGAAATCATTTTACTTTAACCTCTTAGGCATCGACTCCGTATATGACCAGTATGCACTGTGTAGAGTCTGGGCGTACTATGGACAACTGACCTACTTAAAGGAGCACTCAAGGCAAGATCGCCAAATGCACAGGTGTAATACAAGCGGATTATTTATTTTGTGTTTTATATAGCACTGACATTTTCCACAGCATTTTAAACAAAATTGTTAAGTTTGCAGATGAAACGACTGTCAATAGGCTTATATCAGACAGCGAGGAAGCTGCATATAGGGAAGAAGCCTGACTGCATGGTGTGATATGAGCAACCTGTTATTAAATACAAAAAAGATTTAAGCTTTAAAACCACCAAAAAGACTGATCACATACCGATAATGATCAATGCGGAGGCTGTGAGTTTCCAGCTTTAGATCTCGCCATTGCAGAGAGCACCTGTCCACGGGTTCCACCACTGCTTGGGTCCACTGCAGGGGCAGGCGCTGGCATACAGTTCGGAGCCCATGGCTCCCTATTGGATTGCAGTAGACCAATGGGAATCCTCTCTCTTTTGAGAGAAGTTTCCCATTGGTCTGTTGCAATCCAATGTTGAGTCCCATGTTTCTGTAAAGAGCGCAAATGCAACATGAACGCTGAAATAATTTTTTTTTTTAAAAAAACCTGCATTTCCATTTACATACCGTAGATATGTATGCACATTACACAGCATTATGAGACAAAAGGAGATGACAGCGCTTGTCAATTGGCCTTAAGCTACGTACCCACGTTGCAATTTTTCCCTTGACCAGCAATTTTTTTTTTGCTCTACGAGATATTGTTATACGTAATTTTGCGATGTGGATATGTGTGCGCAATTAAATGAACAATGTTTTGCGATGCATAACGATTATGACCGTCTTTAACCACTTGAGGGCTGCAGTGTTAAACCCCCCCCCCCCCAAGACCATTTTTTGCTAAATTGGTCACTGCAGCTTTAAGGCCTCGCTGCAGGGCTGCACAACTCGGCACATAAGTGATTCCCCCCTCCTTTTCTCCCCATCAACAGAGCTTTCTGTTGGTGGGGTCTGATCGCTCCCCCAATGTTTTTTATTGTGCAAATATATGTTATTTTTTCTTAATTAAATTTCCCTATTTATTTATTATTTTATTTCTCTAACTTCCGCCCACCCCCCTGTCGGTCAATGACGGCGATCGGCTATCACAGGCTTCAGCCTATGAGAGCCGATCGCTCTCCTGTGTCCCAGGAGGACAGCCATGTCACACGGCTGTCCTCAGTAAAGCGCTGCCTTAGATCGCAGCGCTGTACTATGCTGTCAGCGGTTTCGCCATCTAACAGTCTCCGAATGGCGATCACCATGCGCGATCTCCTGCAAAATCCAGCTCCAGGACTCTACACCAATTGGCGTTAGCTGGTCGTGGGGCTGCCACCGCGGTCACGGTCATCCCTTGCAAAGTTCCGCTATCATTTGAACTCTCATTCGTGCCCGTCGTGTGCCTTCGGGGAACGCTCGTTCATAGAGTCACATGGCTATGGGTTTCCCGATCCATCTTCCGGTGAGCACAGGCCTTAACATTCTATTGGGTTACAGAATGGGGAAGGGAAATTGTGTAAAGTAGTGGTCAGTAGCCAAAGTGTCCTAAGTGAGATAGTATAATCGCCTGAGGAGGTGCGTTTTTAGATTTTGCCTACAAAAGGGTAAGTGGCGTTACATTGGTGGTTTCTGTGTTATCTGGGCAGCCATTTTGTTTTTCTTTTCTCCCAGAGTTGGAGCTGGTGTCCTTCCCATGGTAACATGCACCATGCTTTGTGCCTATGGTTCCTATGAATTCACATGCGTTGTTAACATGATACAGATGACATCACTTCCCATAGCGCGCCAGTGAGGCAGACCTTGACGTTTATTCGAGGCAAAGTTCCCTGGTGGCTATAAAAGCAATTTATACATGCAGACTTAGAATGCGGGTTAGCTTAGGTCAGCTTACAGTTCCTTTCTGTTAAATAGCATTGTGTAGAATACATTGTAATAAATGACCTGAATTGCTATGTAGTCCTCTGTGTTGTTCAGAAAGCAGATCATGCAGCAGAAGTAAACTTGAATACACAGACTGAGCAGGAAAAGGTTCTTGTAAATTATCCTGACAAATCCGCAGCAGTAACCAAGCTGCTTGTCTGTCTCTCTCATTTAGTAGGAATTGCTGTATTGGAATGGTTGCTATGGGCAGCACTTTGTCCCAGGTGCTCTGGACAATCAATCACCTCAGAGAGGTACATGGAGAGATGGTGCACACAGAACAAAATAGGGGATTGGGCACCTAGATCTGAATATGTGTTTAGGTCTGGCTGACAGAGGCTGATATGACCCCTATGTGCTGCAGAATATTCCTAAGCAGTCTGTGGGGGGGAGTGGGAGCTGCCAGCCCTATCCTGTCTCCCCATAATGTAGCCCTGACCCCCTTCTGGAGGAGCATTTATCAGGGGCTCCGCTGCCTCTGATCTGACAACTAGGAATGAGGAGTCTGCACATCCCACAGCATTCCAACCTGCAGACGTCCCAGCGCTGCTCCACAGCGTGACTACTGAGAGATCTGGGAGATTAACCCACATACTGCTGGATGATGAACTGCTGGAAATTTCTTCCAGATTTCAGGGAGCCAGACCAGAAAACAGCTTACCTAGATGGTTGTGTAGAAGATGGGCCCAGATCTATTTTTTTGTAGACCGTGGCCTGTCTGCAGAGACAACACAAGACCCACATCTCCCTCACTACACATTCCCCACACTCTAAATTTAACAATAGACTGGTACCCTACTAGCATTGTGGTCTACATGAATCACAAGACAAGCAATCTGCTCACTATACAAGACTCCCACCCGCATACGTATTATTACGCTGCCGGGCAGTTGGGCGCAGGATGAGATGACAGCTCACCCTGCTGCTGCTGAAATTCACGGTGGTGTAAAATACTAGCGCAACACAAAACAAGAACCACTTCCAACTAGCAACAGAAGTCCCATGTCCTACCAGGAACAGAAGTCCCATGTCCTACCAGGAACAGAAGTCCCATGTCCTACCAGGAACAGAAGTCCCATGTCCTACCAGGAACAGAAGTCCCATGTCCTACCAGGAACAGAAGTCCCATGTCCTACCAGGAACAGAAGTCCCATGTCCTACCAGGAACAGAAGTCCCATGTCCTACCAGGAACAGAAGTCCCATGTCCTGCCAGCGATACAAGACCCACTTCCTACCAGCAACAGAGGGCCCATGTCCCATCAGCAACACAAGACCCACTTCCTACCAGCAAAAGAGGGATCATGTCCTACCAGCAATACAGAACCTGCATCCTACCAGCAATACAAGATTTGCACCCTGACAGCAATACCAGGCCCATTTCCTAACAGCAATATAAGGTTTTCGTCCTACCAGCAACACAAGTGGGGGGAGGCTATAGATCATGTTGATGCTATTGAATATAGAAAATCGCTGTCCCCATGCGTCAGGCCACTTGCCGTCTCAATTCATGTTGTGGCAGGTGGGCCCCACAATACAGAACCAGCTGTAAAGGTGTAAACAAACTCTCGGGGCATAGCCTCTTCAGAATACTAGGCAGTCTGGTAAGTGCCTGTATTTATTTCATTGAAGTTTCCATGAATTCCCAATTCCAGAAATAAACTGTATTATGTTTATCATCCTATTAATGAGGCATGAGTGTGTAAGCCACCCTCCACTTCCTGCCTGGTTATTGGACAGGGAGCATGGTCACTGGACAGGGGAGATGAAGATAGGGTGTAACTACATGTACATGTGATGTAGCATAGGGGTTTTGGGGATGTGACTTGGTTGTTCTTAAGGGGGAGTGGGGTCTTTTTTTGCCATTCAGCTCTCCTACTTTTGTTGCTTGTGGGAGAAAGCCATTGGAACAAGGGGGGGTTCTGCCAAGTCAGATTGGTCTTCCTCGTGGAAGTTAGGCATGCGCATGAGAACAATGTGGTTTCTGGACATTCGGATTGGTCCTCCTTGTAGGAGGAAGACATGTGCATGAGAAAAATTAAGTTTCTGAACAGTCAGATTGGTCTTCCGTGTGGGAGGAAGGGATGCACATGAGAACAAGGAGGTTTCTGAACAGTCGGATCATCTTCCTTGTGGGAGGAAGGCAGGACCATGAGAACAAGGAGGTTTTTGAACAGTCGAATCATCTTCCTTGTAGGAGGATGGCAGGCGCATGTGAACAAGGAGGTTTCTGGACAGTCAGATTGTACCTCTTTGCGGGAGGAAGGCATACACGTGGGAAGAAGGAGGCTTCTGGACAGTTGGATTGACTTCCTTGTGGGAAGAAGGCATGCACATGAGAACAAGGAGGTTTTTGGACAGTCGGATTGGCCTTCCTTGCGGGAGGAAGGCATGCACATGAGAACAATGAGGTTTTTGGACAGTCGGATCGGTCTTCCTTGCAGGAGATAGGTATGCGCATGAGAACAAGGAGGTTTCTGGACAGTTGGATTGGTCTTCCTTGCAGGAGGAAGGCATGCTCCTGAGAACAAGGAGGTTTCTGGACAGTTGGATTGGTCTTGCTTGTGGGAGGAAGGCATGCGCGTGAGAACAAGGAGGTTTCTGGACAGTTGGATTGGTCTTGCTTGTGGGAGGAAGGCATGCGCATGAAAACAAGTAGGTTTCTGGACAGTTGGATTGGTCTTCCTTGTGGGAGGAATGCATGCTCATGAGAACAAGGAGCTTTCTGGACAGTTGGACTGGTCTTCCTTGTCGGAGGAAGGCATGCTCATGAGAACAAGGAGCTTTCTGGACAGTTGGATTGGTCTTCCTTGCAGGAGGAAGGCATGCACATGAGAACAAGGAGGTTTCTGGACAGTTGGATTGGTCTTCCTTGTGGAAGGAAGGCATGCACATGAGAAGAATGTTTCAGGACAGTTGGATTGGTTTTTCTTGTGGGAGGAAGGCATGTGCATGAGAGCAAGGAGGTTTCTGGACAGTTTGATTGGTCTTCCTTGCAGGAGAAAGGCATGTGCATGAGAACAAGGAGGTTTCTGGATGGTTGGATTGGTCTTCCTTGCAGGAGGAAGGCATGTGCATGAGAACAAGGAGGTTTCTGGACAGTCAGATTAATGCTCCTGGTGGGCTGAAGGCATTTCTTGTGGGAGGAAGGCATGTGCATGAGAACAAGGAGGTTTCTGGACAGTTGGATTGGTCTTCCTTGTGGGAGGAAGGCATGTGCATGAGAACAAGGTGGTTTCTGGACAGTTGGTTTTGTCTTCCTTGTGGAAGGAAGGCATGCACATGAGAAGAAGGTTTCAGGACAGTTGGATTGGTCTTCCTTGTGGGAGGAAGGCATGTGCATGAGAACAAGGAGGTTTCTGGACAGTCAAATTTATGCTCCTGGTGGGCTGAAGGCATGCACATGGGACCAAGCAGGTTTTTGGACAGTCGGATTGGCCTTCCTTGTGGGAGGAAGGCATGTGCATAAGAACAAGTAGGTTTCTGGACAGTTGGATTGGTCTTCCTTGTGGGAGAAAGGCATGTGCATGACAACAAGGAGGTTTCTGGACAGTTGGGTTGGTCTTCCTTGTGGGAGAAAGACGTGTGCATGAGAACAAGGTTTCTGGACAGTTGGATTGGTCTTTCTTGCAGGAGAAAGGCATGCGCATGAGAACAAGGAGGTTTCTGGACAGTTGGATTGGTTTTCCTTGTGGGAGGAAGGCATGCGCATGAGAACAAGGAGGTTTCTGGACAGTTGTGTTGGTCTTCCTTGTGGGAGAAAGGCGTGTGCATAAGAACAAGTTTTCTGGACAGTTGGATTGGTCTTTCTTGCAGAAGGAAGGCATGCGCATGAGAACAAGGAGGTTTCTGGACAGTTGGATTGGTCTTCCTTGTGGGAGGAAGGCATGCGCATGAGAACAGGGAGGTTTCTGGACAGTTGGATTGGTCTTGCTTGTGGGAGGATGGCATGCTCATGGGAACAAAGAGGTTTCTGGACAGTTGGATTGGTCTTCCTGGTGAGAGTAATGCATGTGCATGAGAACAAGCAGGTTTCTGGACAGTCAGATTGTACCTTTTTGCGGGAGGAAGGCATACGCGTGGGAAGAAGGAGACTTCTGGACAGTCGGATTGACTTCCTTGTGGGAAGAAGGCATGCACATGAGAACAAGGAGGTTTTTGGACAGTCGGATTGGCCTTCCTTGTGGGAGGAAGGCATGTGCATGAGAAGAACAAGGAGGTTTCGTTACAGTTGGATTGGTCTTCCTTGCAGGAGATAGGCATGCGTATGACAACAAGGAGGTTTCAGGACAGTCAGATTGGTCTTCCTTGCAGGAGGAAGGCATGCGAATGACAACAAGGAGGTTTCAGGACAGTCAGATTGGTCTTCCTTGCAGGAGGAAGGCATGCGAAAGACAACAAGGAGGTTTCTGGACAGTTGGATTGGTCTTCCTTGTGGGAGGAAGGCATGTGCATGAGAACAAGGTGGTTTCTGGACAGTTGGTTTTGTCTTCCTTGTGGAAGGAAGGCATGCACATGAGAAGAAGGTTTCAGGACAGTTGGATTGGTCTTCCTTGTGGGAGGAAGGCATGTGCATGAGAACAAGGAGGTTTCTGGACAGTCAAATTTATGCTCCTGGTGGGCTGAAGGCATGCACATGGGACCAAGCAGGTTTTTGGACAGTCGGATTGGCCTTCCTTGTGGGAGGAAGGCATGTGCATAAGAACAAGTAGGTTTCTGGACAGTTGGATTGGTCTTCCTTGTGGGAGAAAGGCATGTGCATGACAACAAGGAGGTTTCTGGACAGTTGGGTTGGTCTTCCTTGTGGGAGAAAGACGTGTGCATGAGAACAAGGTTTCTGGACAGTTGGATTGGTCTTTCTTGCAGGAGAAAGGCATGCGCATGAGAACAAGGAGGTTTCTGGACAGTTGGATTGGTTTTCCTTGTGGGAGGAAGGCATGCGCATGAGAACAAGGAGGTTTCTGGACAGTTGTGTTGGTCTTCCTTGTGGGAGAAAGGCGTGTGCATAAGAACAAGTTTTCTGGACAGTTGGATTGGTCTTTCTTGCAGAAGGAAGGCATGCGCATGAGAACAAGGAGGTTTCTGGACAGTTGGATTGGTCTTCCTTGTGGGAGGAAGGCATGCGCATGAGAACAGGGAGGTTTCTGGACAGTTGGATTGGTCTTGCTTGTGGGAGGATGGCATGCTCATGGGAACAAAGAGGTTTCTGGACAGTTGGATTGGTCTTCCTGGTGAGAGTAATGCATGTGCATGAGAACAAGCAGGTTTCTGGACAGTCAGATTGTACCTTTTTGCGGGAGGAAGGCATACGCGTGGGAAGAAGGAGACTTCTGGACAGTCGGATTGACTTCCTTGTGGGAAGAAGGCATGCACATGAGAACAAGGAGGTTTTTGGACAGTCGGATTGGCCTTCCTTGTGGGAGGAAGGCATGTGCATGAGAAGAACAAGGAGGTTTCGTTACAGTTGGATTGGTCTTCCTTGCAGGAGATAGGCATGCGTATGACAACAAGGAGGTTTCAGGACAGTCAGATTGGTCTTCCTTGCAGGAGGAAGGCATGCGAATGACAACAAGGAGGTTTCAGGACAGTCAGATTGGTCTTCCTTGCAGGAGGAAGGCATGCGAATGACAACAAGGAGGTTTCTGGACAGTTGGATTGGTCTTCCTTGTGGGAGGAAGGCATGTGCATGAGAACAAGGTGGTTTCTGGACAGTTGGTTTTGTCTTCCTTGTGGAAGGAAGGCATGCACATGAGAAGAAGGTTTCAGGACAGTTGGATTGGTCTTCCTTGTGGGAGGAAGGCATGTGCATGAGAACAAGGAGGTTTCTGGACAGTCAAATTTATGCTCCTGGTGGGCTGAAGGCATGCACATGGGACCAAGCAGGTTTTTGGACAGTCGGATTGGCCTTCCTTGTGGGAGGAAGGCATGTGCATAAGAACAAGTAGGTTTCTGGACAGTTGGATTGGTCTTCCTTGTGGGAGAAAGGCATGTGCATGACAACAAGGAGGTTTCTGGACAGTTGGGTTGGTCTTCCTTGTGGGAGAAAGACGTGTGCATGAGAACAAGGTTTCTGGACAGTTGGATTGGTCTTTCTTGCAGGAGAAAGGCATGCGCATGAGAACAAGGAGGTTTCTGGACAGTTGGATTGGTTTTCCTTGTGGGAGGAAGGCATGCGCATGAGAACAAGGAGGTTTCTGGACAGTTGTGTTGGTCTTCCTTGTGGGAGAAAGGCGTGTGCATAAGAACAAGTTTTCTGGACAGTTGGATTGGTCTTTCTTGCAGAAGGAAGGCATGCGCATGAGAACAAGGAGGTTTCTGGACAGTTGGATTGGTCTTCCTTGTGGGAGGAAGGCATGCGCATGAGAACAGGGAGGTTTCTGGACAGTTGGATTGGTCTTGCTTGTGGGAGGATGGCATGCTCATGGGAACAAAGAGGTTTCTGGACAGTTGGATTGGTCTTCCTGGTGAGAGTAATGCATGTGCATGAGAACAAGCAGGTTTCTGGACAGTCAGATTGTACCTTTTTGCGGGAGGAAGGCATACGCGTGGGAAGAAGGAGACTTCTGGACAGTCGGATTGACTTCCTTGTGGGAAGAAGGCATGCACATGAGAACAAGGAGGTTTTTGGACAGTCGGATTGGCCTTCCTTGTGGGAGGAAGGCATGTGCATGAGAAGAACAAGGAGGTTTCGTTACAGTTGGATTGGTCTTCCTTGCAGGAGATAGGCATGCGTATGACAACAAGGAGGTTTCAGGACAGTCAGATTGGTCTTCCTTGCAGGAGGAAGGCATGCGAATGACAACAAGGAGGTTTCAGGACAGTCAGATTGGTCTTCCTTGCAGGAGGAAGGCATGCGAATGACAACAAGGAGGTTTCTGGACAGTTGGATTGGTCTTTCTTGTGGAAGGAAGACGTGCATTAGAACAAGGAGGTTTCTGGACAGTTGGATTGGTCTTTCTTGTGGGAGGAAGGCATGTGCATGAGAACAAGAAGGTTTCTGGACAGTGAGATCATTACTGTATGTGGGAAGAAGGCATGCACATGTGGACAAGGTGGTTTCTGGAAGCCAGATTGGCCTTGTGAGAGGAAGGCATGCACATGAGAAGGAGGAGGTTTCGGGTCAGTCAGATAGTCTTTTTGTGAGAGGAAGGCATGCACATGAGAACAAGGTTTCTGAACAGTCGGATTGTTCCTCATTGTGAGAGGAAGGCATGCACATGGAGACAAGGAGGCTTCCGGAGAGTCAGATTGGTCTGAGTAGGATCAGCTGGGTTTGCTCAGAGGGGCATGATGTCACCCCTGAAATTGATGAATGGGAGTAGCTTTGGGGTTAAGCGGAGTAAGTAGAGGAAAAGAGTGTAGGTATGCTGTAATTTGTAAACCCAGGTTGAAGGATGATTAAGTGAGCAGTTTAAGGGATGTGGTACTTATTGTGTCATTGGCCTGTGGGTGGTGCAGATGACTTGCTTCTGGAGAGATAAATACTTTTTTTAAAAATAGATAATTAGCCTTTTATTTATACACCTCTACAAACTGACAAGTCACTTGTGGGATGAGAACAGAACAAAGGGCATGGCAGGAGAGCCCAGAAGGAAGTGCTGATTCTATTGTTGGGGGGATTCTGGGTTACAGCAGTAGCTCTCTGCATGGGAACATAATCATTTTCTGTTAGTGATATTTCACAGTGCTCTCACCCCTCCCCTGCAATCAGTCAGTATCCCCAGCCATAACAAAACACCCTGCTGCCTGTCTCTGGGTAATTACTGGCTGCAAACACTTCTCATAAGCAGGCCTCCACCAGTGTTTATACCGACCATATCCTGCTGCCTTGTATGACCTCCCCCATCCTCTCACTCTCAGGTTGCCCCCACAATGCCATGGGGCAGCTCTGTGACTATCACTGCTGATCCTGGCCTTGTTAGGGATGGAGTGGATGGTATTGGTTGGACACGGTGGATTTCAGTGCTACGTTATCACTTTATTAGGGTTCTGTTCTGTGCTGTCATGTGACCAGCCATTCCAGGCATACAAGAGGCTGGCAGAAGTTTGTTATTGTTTAAAACTATGAGCATCACCTTAGATTGTAGTATCCTGGAAGGATTGTTGAAGATTGCTTCTGGCATTTTTGGGCATCACTGAGGGAGAAGGGGGGACACAGTATTGCCTATACTGTGTTATGTACAAGCTGATGCTCATAGGAATTAGTGCCCACTGGGGTGTTTTAAAAATGTTTGAAAACTTCAATAAAATATTATGGGGAAAAAAATTACCCCTGACAAAATCTAGTATGAGCATAAGTGTTCTCTGACATCATTCTGCCCCCCATCAGCGGTCAGGCACATTGGATCGCTTTTCCCTAGCATATCTTTATGTTGCAATTCCTTCAGCTGGGTGCTTCCTGTTCTTCCTCCCCTCTTGTTACTAAACAATCACTGGAAATTATCACAAGCTATCAGTCCTGCTGACTGTTATTGTATGTGTGTAACTAGCTTTATCCTCTGCTCACAGTGACAGATTTTGTTAATGCAGTTAACTGCTGAAATTCACTGTCCCCCAAATCAAGTTGTGTGAAAACTGAACACGGCTACTGAATGGTAAACATTTACTGTACCTAGTTAGGGAACGGAATAGTTTAGGATGGTTCAAACTGGCATTACGCATTATTTGGGTTGTAGTGACCGTGTGTGACCACTACAGCTGGTCAGTGAAATGCTAATACTGTAATCTAGCTTGCAAATTTAAAGGATGCCTGACCAGTGGCAAAGCTAGTAAGGTAAGCACAGAATTAGGTTCATGCTGGATTCACATGCCTCTGTACATTGTCCGTTCCTCTCTTCATTCACCCCGGGTCCTGTACTAACTTCTTGAAAAAGCTGACTTTTGGCTAAAGTCGAATTTTTAGACAGGGAGAGACAATTTTGCAACACTGTTCCTTCCTGTCACCCTCCCATTCCCTCCTCCTCTCCACCCCATTCACTCCCCTTAACGCAGAGTTCCCCCAACCCTGTCCTCAAGGCCCACCAACAGTACATGTTTTGCAGGAAACCACACAAAATCACAGGTGGGGTAATTAGTGTAGCAGCAGAGCTGATTTACCTCTGTGGAATTATTCAAAACATGGTGGGCCTTGAGGACAGGGTTGGGGAACACTGCCTTAAAGGGATACTTAAGCCAGTATAAAAAAAAAATCTGTCGGCTCTCACAATACTGTAAGAAACAACTCATCTGCTGCATTCTTGTTCAGCGTCTATGGCTAAAAGTATTAGAGGCAGAGGATCAGCAGGACTGCCAGGCAACTGGTATTGCTTAAAGGGAAATAAATATAGCAGCCTCCATATCCCTCTCACTTCAGTTGTCCTTTAAGAGACAGAAAAAGGAGGAAATGGGAGGGCGATAGGAGGGAACATTGAAGCAAGCCCGCCTTTTCCTGTCTGATAATACACTTGCACATCAGTACTATCCAGCATCATAGCTCTATAACAATGAAAAAATGACATTGGCACTTATTTAGGGCCCTTGCCTACCCTAATGCCCACAATTAAGTCTTCTTTTGCAGTGGATTGTAGTCAGTGGAAATGGGGCCCTTTTTTTTTGGTGCAATTTTTTTTTTTTTAATTTGAGATTTGAAGCCTAGCGCGCGTAGCTAGGAGGGGTGATCAGGACACAGGACAGTTGGAACTGTGTCTCATGCTCCCTGACACCTCCTTTCAACCAAAAAGATGGCTGTCCCCATGAAAAATATGGCTGCCCCCATGAAATCACAAACATTTGCCTGTTCTTTTAAAACAGTGTGGGTAAGAGATTATATTACCTATCTATTTTAATTAACATAACTTTAATGTACTGTCTTAACGACAGTATGTCTGTTTAGGCTGAAGTTCCCCTTTAAGACTGAAATGTATAGTTTATTGAGTATTCATTGTAGTATTTCCATTGCACTAGCCTTTTGGTTATATACAGTGGGCCAGGTGATATATATATATATATATATATATATATATATATATATATATATGTGTATATATATATACATACATACATACATACATACATAATAAATATATATATATATATATATATATATATATATATATATACACACATACATATATATATATATATATATATATATATATATATATATATATATAGTACAGACCAAAAGTTTGGACACACCTTCTCATTCAAAGAGTTGTCTTTATTTTCATGACTATGAACATTGTAGATTCACACTGAAGGCATCCAAACAATGAATTAACACATGTGGAAGTATAGTACATAACCAAAAAGTGTGAAACAACTAAAAATATGTCATATTCTAGGTCCTTCAAAGTAGCCACCTTTTGCTTTGATTACTGCTTTGCAAACTCTTGGCATTCTTTTGATGAGCTTCAAGAGGTAGTCACCTGAAATGGTCTTCCAACAGTCTTGAAGGAGTTCCCAGA